>NC_133652.1:56911211-57189571 GCF_009905375.1 Apium graveolens
CACCAAATATGAGAACCGAAGAGAATTTCGGTAAAGCATTGCATGTCAACATGATGTTGAGAAGATTTAGTAAACAAAGCATGAAGAATGAAGGATCCATAAGAGCTAAATGGTTTTTTTTTGTGACAATATTGTTCGTTTCCCATCATATATATATAACATCTTGCATGCTATAATATAGAATCAAATATTTTAAATTTGGTCACTAATTACTATAATCAATTAGCCATTAAAAATTAATATATTTGGATTATTATCTTCTGAATGTGATGGACATGCCATATACGTTTTTCTCATAAAAATTATAATTTTAGAATATGATATTTATTTGGAAAGATATATTTTATATAATACATTAAGTGTCCTATTAAAAATATTCCTTGAAATGTTAAATTATATTTCAATTAGTAATGGTTTAGAAATGTTATTGATTAATGGAATGCATAATGGAATGCATATCTTGTAACATTAATTAATCAACATTTTAGTCCACATTAAAAATCAATAATCTTCCTTTTAAAATAGATAGTCATTACTCAACACAAATAAACAAATAATAAATCAATTAGATTTCATAAACTATAATCAGTGTACAAACAAAAAATGATTTGAATAACCATTTCTACACGAAGCTACTTAGATCTTTCCAATCCAGAGTTTTGTACATGTAATGTAACTAATTAAAAGATAAAAGCTAAAATTTGCAAAATGTACATGATTCAAAATGCTGCATGCTTTATACCAAATGGATGGCAGAGATTAGTGCCAATTTTTCACATTGGAAACAGTAAACACAAATCAAAATATGAATGGAAGATGCCTTAGTTCAAACCATAAAATCATCAACAAACCAGTCATCACAAATTCACAATAGTGGCCAAAATTCTAAAAAAAACACTTATTTAAGTCTAAATGTACATCAAATTATAGTTGGGTTTAGTCAAAGAGACATAATCTATTTATGGACTGGACTCTCATCAAAGATTGAACACAAAATTTTCTTGACATAGTAGTGTATAAAGAAACACTAGCCACAGAAAGCATATTCGCATTTTCACTTGTAGAGATTTTCCATCGTATCCTTAATCCGCTGAAGATCAGCACCAACTACTTCAGAGGCCTTTTCCCCTTTATGGAAGAAGTGCAGCGTCGGCTGCAAGCAAATGCATCATCACAAATAGCTCATATAAGCAACTATGATAATTATTACGTAAAATCAACATGTAGAAGACCACATGCACACCCAAATGCAAGGCATAAATTTTGCAAAATTGTAAACCCACTGTACATTTGTATAGCATGGTGGTTATAGTGTCCACCAAAGGATGTCAAATCTTTCATAAGGCGCTGACCCGACTTGCCACAGAATTCATGCAACAAGGCATTGACTGACCCACATCCGGTAGAAAATTTTTAGGTTACAGATAAAATAAAGCACCAATGAGTTCGCTCATCAGCATTTAACATATTGCCCCTCTCAGAATTTTTGGGTCTAACAAAATTGTTAGTTTCCTAATGGCTTCATTAGTATTGATATTTTCTTTTCATTCTACACATTTCATTTCTGCTTGTATTACAATAATATATACATAATATATACATGAGAAAAATGGCCATTAAGGTGTCATCTTGGTTTTCCTGAAACTAAGTATGCATGAAAATTGTCATTTCGCCAAATTGCTAAGAAGGTCCTTAAGCATGTTTAATACCACCAGCAACATCATAGTGAAGAATCAACTGTTTACGTATGGAAACTTTACATGTTTCTTGGCGCATCCTCATTTACAGGATCTCCTTCGTACATGGTCATCAAAAGAATTAACACTAATGACCTTACACAACAAAGTGCCCTCCGCCATCCCCCCGACTTGTGACTCGTCCACACAGAATTAAGACAAAAAAAACAAAACCGGACACTATCTTCCAAGCATAACATAATGGTATTTCTTAATGTTAACATATATGATATGTACATTATTATAGAAAAATATTCAGAGTTACCTATAACATTATTATTAGTGAAACAGGGGTTTTCCCATATTATATTGGTTTTCTTATTGATTCGGGGTTGGTCATATAAACAATTGTGATATTGTAATAAAATTAAGGATTATGCCTTCAAAATTGAATGAGTAAAGAATTTGAGATTTGTTTATCATAGTATGAAAAGCCTATGTTATTAGGTGTGAGGAAAAAATCCCAAGAGAATTTGTAGGTTTGAGGGGAAAAAAATCTTACAAGAGTTCGTGGGGGTGAGGGGAAAAATATCTGGGAGATTATTTTATCACTTAATCTCTTATTTCTACTACTAACCTTATTATATAGTTATGCAGAAACATAAGTTCTTTTTTTCTTTTTTCTTTTTTTTTTTGCTTTTTCCGAAGCCTGGAGAAATTACAGTTCTATAGTTCTATCTGCACCAATCATGAATGTAAGGTTTAAAGGAACATACATAATATGTATAAGAGCAAGTCCAATGCTAGATGCAAAATGGCTATAGGCATTGCTATAATTTGGCACCAAAAAGTGTTTTTTGGTGCTAAAATAAAAGTTGCACCCCAATGCTAGTTTCATAACTAGTTTCAAATTTCCATAAATCTATTAAATTCTACTTAATTTAATATTGTTTTGATACTTTAAGATGTACAAGACAACAATTATTTAACTTTTCCCCTCCATTTGTAGTAATGGATGATGTGGCAAGGATGCATATATGCATCCTTGGTTTCAAATATAGAACTAATGATGCATATATGCATATTTGCATCTAAGTATGGCACCCCTTTGGAGTTGGGTTTTTTTGCATTTGGTGCTATAATATAGCAATAGCACCAAAGATAGCATTGTATTGGACTTGCTCTAAGACTAATTGGGGTTCTTAAAAGTTATATGGCATGTTAAATAAAAAAGACTACAAGAGTAACTAGAGTAATTTAAAGTGTATAGATCATCTGGCTGCACCTTTGGATTTCAATATTTTGTTGACCAACATCAAACAATTTTGGGTAATTAATTAAGAGATTTGCAAGAATCTTCATCGTATCTGATCTATATATCAACGGTGATAATCCATAGATCGATTATTCCAGCTTGCAATGATTCAACATCCAAAAATAAAAAGCAAAACACCAAGAAAATAAGCTGACAATTCATTACTAAACAATCTCAAACTCCAAGTTGTCAACATTCTATTAATATTGCCTTAATATACTATTGGCGTGATCTTTAATTACTACAACTATTGAAACAACCTATTGCAGCAGGCAGATAGTTCATTCACAATATGGTGCTTGTAAATTCAATAAGTGAAATGAGAAAAAAAAACTCATCAGTAACTGATGGTCGCTAATATATAAAATTACCACGGAGTTTATGTCCAGATCGCGTAACACATTCTCCAGTTCCTTCTGCAAAAATGAACCAGCAGAAAAAATATCAAGAGTAATTCTGTAAGAGATAACTTCCGATATTTCTACGCAAAAGGTACGAGGTAGCTCATACGTGATCAATGTCAATCTTGTATGTGGTAACATGAGGGTACTTCTCACTCAATTGACCAATAAGAGGAGATAACAACTTACCTGCAGTAAATGGAATATACAATCAACAACAAATTAAACAAAAAAAATAAAAAATCATGAAAAGATGCCACCTGGAGTAAAATGTATGACCAATCCAGCTCCATTATATCCTAAATTTGCATAAATGATAAATATGACTAAAAATCTTACATGGTGGACACCATACGGCAGTGAAGTAATATATTGCTGGTTGCGAGTTATCTGGAAACAGAATTAACTAATACCTGAGCTACTAAAATATCCGGATAATAAAAAAAGCTCAAAAATATAAATATACACTACTACAACAGAATCGCGCACACCTTTCACCTTGCTAAGTGAGCTAGTAAACTGCTCTTCTGATTCAACCAACACAATATTCGACGGACCTGAAATAATTCACTGTCTTCAGCAAACATATTACAATAGCCTTCAACTATTATTTCACTGCCTTAAGAAAAATAAATCTAGGTAATGTTTGACTACCCAAGTTTGAATTAATTTACATTTTCGCAATTTATGTCAAAAAAATCGAAATATTAAAAACATAGCATTAACACATAAAGCCTTTTTCGAGAAATATTAACCAAATTGCTTAAAAGAAAAAAAAAAAGGCAATTACAAAAAAACGTTCGATTACAATTCAATTAAAAATAGGATAAGCATTAAAAATAGTTTAGCAAAAGTGTAGTAACTAGATGATATTTGATACTGAAATAGATGAAAAAACAATAAATCATATAATCACAAGTACAGTAACACAATAATAAAGAATTAATTACAGTAAAATAGTAGTAGTAGTATAGAATGAAAGAAAGACCTGAGGAGCAGTAATTGCGGTAGGAAAATTGGGGAAAATGAAATGATGCATTGGGATGCGTGAGGGATGACGATGGCGGTGAAGGTGATGAGTACGAGGAAGCTAGGGTTTTGGTGCGGATTAAAGATGAAGATAGGGATGATAATTGTGTCAATTTTCTGGTGTTAATTACACGTCCAACTACTGATATTCCTCTCATCCTCTCCCTCCCCACTCTCGGAGATCAATTCAGGGGGCTATATTATAAGAAAGAGAAAGAGAAAATATTTTTGTTATTTTCTGTTAATTGTTTCACAAGAAAATATTTACAAATTAATTATAATCTATTATAAAACTTACATATAGACCTATATCTATATCTATTTATACTATACTATAATAACCGGAATGAAATATAATTTGCTTCAACGGTTATTCCCTAATTTTAGTTATTAAAATAGTAAATAAATAGTGTTATATATATATCCGCTAAACTACTAAATTATTAAACTACACTTAAATTACTTATACTACTAAACTACAAATACAAAATAAATAGTATTATATATCCGCTAAATTACTAAATTCTTAGAATACTCGACATAATCTGTTTATCCCACTAAACTACGATCACATGTTATCCTATTATTTTTATAATAAATTTATACTCATTATATATTTATAAAAATATTTTAAAATTATAATATGACAGAATAAATAAAATTTTCAAATAATAAAGGGAACATGTGAATCGCACGAGATTTAAATTAGTATATTATAATAACTAGTTAGTGGATCGGAATACCGTAAAAACCTTCAAATTTTTTATCTTGAATTTTTATTTTTTTTAACTTTTTTATCTAAAAAAATGTTCCTTACATTTAATAGTATCTTGATAGTCATTATTACATCTATTAATTATGTATAAATTTTACTTTATTTTTTACCTATATAAAAGTTTAGTAAAGTTATTCTTGCCATTATAATTAATATTTCAATATAAGTTTAGTAAAGTTATTTTTGCCATTTTAATTTTAATACAAAATAAACAATCTAAAATATTTAATACATATTATATTATTTGTCTTAATATAATTAAAAGCGACATTTACGGCTCTAAACTCACATTTATATCGATCAAAAGCAATTTTATTGGCTATAACTATTTTTAGCAAACTAAAATACAAAATGAGCCACCTCTTGAATCGTACTTGGAACTTAAACTGTAATCACCTTAATATAATTAATATTTAGTCTAAATGATCGTTTGTATCCTGCAATTTCAACCCGGTTAATGATAAATGGGAGATAATTAGTATTTATTGAAATCTCATTTTTATTCATGGTTAAAATTCATGACCCAAACAGTTCCCAAAAACTTTTAAAATAGACATGTATCTGCAAAAAAGGTATTTGAACTAAACCATTTTGTTTGCTTTTTTATAAATATTATTTAATTAATATTTTATTTGATATTACTTATTATAATGGTTATATAAAATAAAATACGACATCGATATTATTTGACATAAATCTACACTTTGAAGCAGAAGAATATCAATCGCTTGTATTGTTCTTTTTTATCTTCTTCTCAGACGAGTTCTCATAAAAACAAGAAAGAAAGAAATACAGAGAAGTTCAAGCACATTGTATATCCGTTGAATTTCTCACCGAAAAAATGTTATAATGCCCGATTTAACTCCTGTATATTCATAGGGGCATTATAATCGTTATCCGGTAATTAGATCATTTGACAAACAAAAAGTTAGATCATTGTATAGGATTTAATTTGTTAATCTTTGTAAGTAAGAACATTGTTGTTCTTGGATTGTAACCGGTTAATTTATTTACCGGAGTGTAGCAACACCCCCGAGGATTTATATATGAATACAGTAGAACCTCTGCATAAGAATACTCTTTGTAGGAATAACCTCCTTATTGTAATAAAAAATTGCGGCCCCAAGTTGGGCCAGTTAAAATTAAAATTACCTCTACATTGTAAAATTTTATACTTTTTATAAGTATATCCTTTATTAATTTTCGGGCGAGGTCTCTGGTTCAAGTCCAGGATGGCCCGGCTCGGGGGTCGGAAAGGTAAGAATAAAAATGCTAAAAATTATATATATATACACACACACATATATATACATATATATGTGTGTGATAGATATATATTTAATAATATATAGTCATTTTACATAAATAAACATGAAAGATGACTTAATATATTTTTCTAATATTATATCGTTTTGATTAACATTGCATCATTAGTTTGCGCACCCATATAATCACCTTCTTGTCAATTTGTTTCAAAAAATTCATGTATTTGATATTATGTTACGTAATTTGTCTCAAAAAGTTAGAATATATCTTTTAAATTCATATATCAAGATATATATAATACATAGTTTTTAATTAATTTTTAAAATTCAAAATTTATTTGGCAACCTTTATTAAAGAATAACCCCTCTATAATAATATTTTTGTCGGTTCTAACAATATTATTGTATAGAGGTTTTACTGTATATATTTTTCCGAATATCTTATGTTCGTTACTTTATTGTCCTAAACATTATTCACCTCAAGAACACGAACCACTAACCGTACACTAAATTATATATCCGCAAAAAATTCGAAAGAATTTTTTAATTTAGTGAGTATCGTATTCAACGCCCCCTTCTACGATACTTGGGGACCTAACACCTTAATACAGAGATCTACTTTATTACTGTTAAGTTACTGTCGCATTTGATATTTAGAATTGTCCTTTTTGTTACTTATTGAGCCTCATTGCTCATATTATTTTGTTTTGATCTAACCATGGAGGTTAAGCAAGAAGATGGCTAGATTTAGGCACACCGCTCGTAAGAGTGTCCCTAGCGGCCCCTTCCGCACTGCTAGGTTCCAGGTGCCAGATCAGGTAGAAGTTGGTGTTAGAAATCATTGAAAGATTTTTAGAATGTAATCTTTAGTGATCAGATACAGTTGGGTTATATGGAAATTTCAAGTCGGAATTGTAATCTTTAATTAAAAAAGGGTTGTAATAATATTTATATTTATGGTTGATCTTTGTAATCTTGTCTCATACCTCATTCTATACTGATCCTTGCAATTATCGGGGTTATATATTATTGTTATTGTATAATATATATTATCGGTTTGTCTAGTGTGTGCCCATGGGCACATGCTAAGAAAGTGTGATTGATGAGTTGTAAAAATTTAATTGGTGGAGATTTTTGTGCATGCAGGGGGTCTATCATTATTAATGAGTTTTCCACCAATATTTTGTGGACACTCATCAAGAACTAACTCTTAGCATGTGTCCACGAGTAAACACTAAAAAAACCCATATATTATATTGGAGTCGTGAGTTCGGGTGTCACAAAATTGGAAGGAGAGGGTTTTTACTAGAGAGGGGGGGAGAATTGGAAGGAGAGGGTTTTTACTAGAGAGGGGGGGAGGGAGGGAGGGGGGATGTGGGGGTATTGGATTTTTATTTTTAAAAATAAAATTTAATTTTATTTTTAAATACAAATGCTAAAAATCAATTGTAAAATGATAATTTTTTGGGAAAGTGACTTTAAAAATTAAAATTTTATTTTTAATAACTAGTAGATGAAATTAGATACCCCTGATCTTTTTAAAATAATTCTTGAGCTCATGAATTTTTAAATATGAAATTTTCAGGATAAATTCTTTAAAAAATGGTTAAAATTATTTAAAATACTCAATTACTAAAATAAATCCAACTAATACTTTTAAAAAGGGCACACGTACATTTTAGAGATGATACAAAAATTTTCATTAATAAATTAAACTCCAATTTATATAATTATTTAATACAAGTAAAACACTATATTTAACTGAAAAAAATTCAATTTGAAATCAATAAAGATAAAACAACTCGATCAATTTACAATGTAAGGATCACATTATCTCATACTCATCATTTAAAACATATCATTCATATAGCACATAACACATGTTTTTCAATTAAATACCGAATATTATAAAAACAATATTATAAAAGAAATAACTTTAAAATATTACCAAAGGTCGAGAGTTCGAAATACATCAAGCACTTCTTCAAATCTAATTAAAATTATTAAATATCTTATATGCACAATTATATCCCACATGTAATAGAACTGAATATTGATAATTAAATATATATTAACATATTTAAAGCAAAGTAGGTATCCTAAGTTATTAAATAGATAGTTTGGGATTCATAAATAAATAAGGTGTTCTAAATTACAAAGGATATGAGTTTTAATTTTTTAACATATTATAATTAGAGCATTTATTCGAATTTATAAAATAGAGATCTTTTAATAATTTTTAAGATATTGATAATGTTAAAGTACTACCAAATGTCGAGGATTCGAAATTTATCAAGCACTTCTCTAAATATAATTTAGAATATTAATTATATTATATACATAATTATATACGATTGTTAATATTGATAATTAAAAATCTTTAGACATATTTATAGTATAATATTTATCCTAAGTTATTAAGTAAATAGTTTGAGAATTATAAATAAATAAGATATCCGAATTTACAAAGGAAAGTAGTTTAAATTCTATTTTCATTTTGAATATATTATAGTTAGAGCATGTACTCAATCAATCAATTAATCAACCATACCCAGTAAATACCATATAGGACAGTGTCTGGGGAGGGTATACCGTACGCAGCCTTACCCTCATTCCAAAGAATGAAGAGACCGTTTTTTCAAAAGACCCCCGGCGTGTGTATGCACAGATATGTGTGTTCTAGGTACAAATTGATATACAATGATACATAAAAGTACGTAAAAATAAGCAAAATAATACCTTGTCCAATTGTTTTCTTCACATGGTACTTACCTAGGTCATTTTTTCGATATCCTCTGTTTGTTCTACTGAATCCCACCAAAACACGGCTTCACCTCTAAATGAGTGAGTAGAAAACTTTATCTTTTGATCCTCAAGACACTCTGAGATTTTGAAGACCCTTTCCATTTCCTTAATCCATGTATCTGTCGAAGGGTTTTTAGCACATAAACGTAACGAAAACGTAAATTTAAATCTTAAAAAAACCGAAACCCTGCGCAGGATCCATGCGAAAAATAATATTTAATTCGTAGTTCAGTATGTTTACCTTAAGAAGCTTTACGTTAATGGAAAGATGGAGTTCTTTAATATCGATCCAAGAACGATGAACGGAAATCCCTAGCAGCTGCTCCTCAAGTGTGAAGCACTCCACCGGTATCCACCAAGAGTACAATGTGATGGAGGAGGAAGAGGTTGAGAGAATTAGTTGCCTCCCTCTTGTTCTACTTTAGAATTAGGGTTAATTATTTGGGTTGAGGCAAATAGGGTTTATAATAGTATATTTATAGGCAAAATTTTCCGCTAAAAATTTTCCATAAAATATTATTATTATTAACCCTTTAATTGATTATTCTTATTAACCAATTAAATAATAATTAAAACACTTTTTAATCTTTAATCCCTTTTCTAAACACTTTAGAAAAATAATTCTCTCACTTGATTTAATTTTCAAAATTAAATTCTTAATTAATAATATTAAGAATTAATGAAATCTCATTTAATCAATTATTAAATCTGCTAATTAATTATTTATTTCACAAATAAATAATTACCAGCCATTATTAATTAATTCCTCCACCATTAAATTACTCTCTTTTATGGTGTGACCCTGTAGGTTCAATATTAAGCTGGTAGTAGAAATAAATAATAATAAAACTATTTTATCATTATTTATATAAATTCTCTAATTTATTAAATATGATTAATTAATAAATTAATCATATTTATTCTACATCGTGATGGATACTTCTCAGCATATCGCGACTATCCGGATAATACGAATTCACTGCTTAGAGTACCAAGAACCTTTTCAGTGAGTAGTTACTTTACAATCTATTCCTTCTACCCTGCAATGTCACGATTAAATACAAGGCATGGAACTTGTGTCAAGCCTATATTATTTAATCATTTGCTTTCCCATTCACTATGCTTAGTTCTATTTAATATAAATTAGAAACTCCTTTCTAATTTCATTCACTCTGGCCAGAGATTCCTGAACTAGCATAAGTAGATCAGCATTGAACATTCTCTTCCTTCACTGGAAGGGGTAGATCCTTTATTGATCATACACTATCTTCGTGTACAAATTCCTATACCCAGTAGAGCCCTTATAATTGTCCCTGGAGACTAAGAACTAAACCAAAGCATAGTTCAGTGTACACAAGATGACTATGATGACCTCAAGTCTAAGGATACTTGTACAACTATCACTATGTGAACAACTGCTGACACGTGAGTGAACTCCATCAGTTGTTCAGCTATGTGGGTCGTGTTCAGTGAACTTATTCTATAATAAGCACCTACATACTAGCTATAGTGTCACCACACAAATATCTATGAGAACAGACATTCTTCATAATGAAGCAAGCATAGTATGTACCGATCTTTGCGGATTACTAATTACCAGTTAGTAATCCTACGACCAGGAAATATTTAAGTTTAGAGTTATCATCTTTTAGGTCTCATTATTATGATCTCATCAAAATCCATAAAAAGCTTTACTCTAAATTATGATATATCTTATTTAAACACTTAAATAGATAAAGCCCGCAATAAAACCAAAACAAGTCTTTTATTAATATCAATGACATCAAAACAGATTATATAAAAGTTATTCCTAAATCATCATACATGATTGGACTTAGGACACATCTCTTTCAATCTCCCACTTGTACTAAAGCCAATCACTCTGGTATCTAATACCCATCTTGCCTTTATGACGATCAAAGTGACTTTGAGAAAGTGGCTTTGTGAGTGGTTCTGCTACATTGTTATGTGTGTCAAATCTCTTGACGTCTCCTCTTTCAATACAATATAAGAAATGTTACCGCGCTCCCACTAACCTTTTTGTAGACACATGGTTCATCTATGTTTTTGATAAAACCAAACTCTTTGATTGTCTCATCAAAACGGATGTTCCATCTACGAGAAGTTTACTTTAAACCATATATGGTTCGCAGCAGCTTACACACTAGGTGTTCATTTCCCTTGGAAAGAAAACCCTCTGGCTGTGTCATATAAACTTCCTCTTCAAGTTTCCCATTGAGGAAGGCCGTTTTCACGTCCATTTGCCGGATCTCATAGTCGTAGTAAGTAGCAATCGCAAGCAAAATCCGAATTGATTTTAACAGGGCTACATGCAAAAAAGTTTCATCAAAGTCAATCCCTTGCCTTTGTCTGAATCCTTTTTCCACGAGCCTGGACTTATAGGTCTCCACCTGCCCACCTGCCCATCTGCTCCAATCTTTCTTTTGTATACCCACTTGCACCCAATAGGCTTAACACCTTCAGGCGCCTCAACCAGAGTCCATATTTGGTTGGTATACATAGATTCCATTTCGGATTTCATGGCACTATGCCATTTCTCTGAGTCAACACTACTCATAGCCTCATTATAGGTCACAGGGTCATCATCATCAATGATTGACAACTCATTGGCATTCTCAATGACAAGGCCATAATACCTCTCAGGTTGGCGAGACACTCTCCCTGACCTACGAATGGGCTGTTCCACAGAAGTTTGTTCATTCTGAACAGGTGTTTCCACTTGATCCGTAGTAGTTTGTGCTTCTTGTACTTCATCTAGTTCAATTTTTCTCCCACTATTTCCTTCAAGGATAAACTGCTTTTCCAAGAAGGTAGCATGTCTGGAGACAAACACCCGATGATCGGTGTATAAGTAATACCCTAAAGTCTCTTTAGGATATCCCACAAAATTACATTTTATAGATCGAGATTCCAGCTTATCTGGGTCAACTTTCTTGACATAAGCTGGACATCCCCAAATCTTAACGTGTTTAAGACTCAGTTTCCTTTCTTTCCATATCTCATATGGAGTTTGAGGAACAGATCTGGAAGGCACCTTATTCAGTAAATATGATGAGGTTTCCAATGCATAACCCCACATGAATACTGGAAGATTCGCATAGCTCATCATGGACCAAACCATGGCTAACAAAGTTCGATTTCTCATTTCAGATACCCCATTCAACTGTGGAGTATATGGAGGAGTCCACTGGAAGACTATACCATTTTCTTTGAGATATGCTAGAAACTCTCCCTTCAAGTATTCACCACCTCGATCTGATCGAAGAGTTACAATACTATGTTTGGTTAGTTTCTCCACCTCATACTTATATTCTTTGAACTTTTCAAAGGCTTCAGACTTGTGTTTCATCAAATACACATATCTGAATCTAGATCGATCATCTATGAAAGCAATGAAGTATGAAAATCCACCCATGGCTTGCGTAGACATTGGTCCACATACATTTGTGTGTACCAATCCTAGCAAATCTGTAGCCCTCTCTCCATGTCCACTAAATGGAGATTTGGTCATTTTACCCAATAGACAAGACTCGCATGTATGATATGATTCAAAATCAAAGGGGTCAAGTAACCCTTCCTTATGCAATGTCCGCAGTCTATTTTCACTAATATGACCAAGTCCGCAGTGCCACAAGAAAGTGAGATTTTCACCATCCATTTTTCTTTTATTAGTATGTTCAATTTATAGTAAATTATGCTCTACGTCACATACATACAGACCATTATATAAAATACCACTTCCATAAAGAACGTTATCTCTAAGAATTGAACATTTATTATTCTGAATAACAAACAAAAATCCAGCCAAGTCTAACATGGAATAGAAATAATATTCCTCACAATCGAGGGAACAAAATAACAATTATTTAGAACAATAGTCTTGCCCGTAGGCATATGTAAATGAAATAATCCTACAGCTTCAGCAGCAACTCTTGCTCCATTTCCCATCCGTAGAATCACCTCCTCTTCTTCAAGAGTCCTACTTCTCCTTAGTCCCTGCAACGAATTACAAATATGAGAACCACAGGCGGTATCCAATACCCAAGTAGAAATTTGACTTAGTGACATATTAACTTCGATCATGAACATACCTGAATCAGAAGCGGTAGTCTCACTGCCCTTCTTCTTCTTCAATTCTGCAAGGTAAACCTTGCAGTTCCTCTTCCAGTGCCCCACCTTGTTACAGTGAAAGCAAACATCTTTGCTCTTGGGGTCTTCAGCTTTTGGTGGAACCGGCTTTTCTCACCTACTTTCTTCTTCTTGGAAGGGTTCTTCTTCCTTTTCTTAGGATTGGAACCTTCACCAATTAGAAGAACAGAATTCTTCTTAGGGGGAAAATTCGATTCCGCGGTCTTCAACATGTTGTGAAGTTCAGGCAGGCTGACATCCAGCTTATTCATGTAAAAGTTCACAACAAACTGCGAGAACGAACTCGGAAGTGATTGCAAGACCAAGTCTTGGCTCAGCTCCCCATCCATGGCAAAACCAAGTTGTCCAAGACGTTCAATCAAATTGATCATCTTAAGTACATGGTCATTCACAGATGATCCCTCAGACATCCT
The DNA here is from genome assembly GCF_009905375.1 of Apium graveolens. Lineage (NCBI taxonomy): Eukaryota > Viridiplantae > Streptophyta > Magnoliopsida > Apiales > Apiaceae > Apium > Apium graveolens. The sequence goes on from NC_133652.1 coordinate 56,925,061, forward strand.
ACAACCGAACAGTTCCTTCGATATCTCATATCGAGTTGTCCTCCCTGCCACATCATACAACTCTTGTAGATGCATAAGGATAGTGTGAGCATCCATATGCTCATGTTGCTTCTGTAGCTCAATGTTCATGGAAGCTAGCATGATACATTGAGCAACATTTGCATCATCTATCCACTTACGATACACAACATGTTCATCATTATGTGCATCGCTAGCAGGTTCAGTAGGCTTAGGTGAGTCAAGCACATATTCCAGCTTCTCAACCCTGAGAACAATTCTCAAGTTTCGAAGCCAGTCAGCAAAATTAGGACCAGTCAACTTGTGAGCATCTAGTATACTCCGGAGTGATAGTGCAGAAGACATAACAAATATAGTAAATCTGTAAATGATGAACACATAACAACACTTAGCAAATATTCAATTTCATTTCAAGACACTATATGAATCGGGTCTTTATTCATAAGTGGCTCCCACTAGTTTATCTAATTTATACAACCCCTAAGTGAAAATTAAGCATTCATAATGCTAGTGGGAATAGGGATCCTACATTCCATCACACAACCTCGGCTGTAGCACGAAATGTCATGTGATGTTCAATAAACAGACAACTCTTGTCAATTACATCTTATGTTATTCCCTAATAAAACTTTAGCCTCTTGAATAATTGAGTCACGGCTGTAGCATGACAAACTCAATATCCTAAGTCAAGTCTAACCCAACATTTCGTACAATTGAATCAGTCTCCAACGGCCCACGGCTGTAGCACGTAACGACCTTTAGATTCTAATTCAATGTACACATCTCTATGTAATAGATAAGTATTTCTTATTTCGAAATCAAAGCCCTCGGCTGTAGCACGAAATGACAATGATTTAAAAATAAGAACCACTTTCTACCATGTTGGAAGGCTATGACCGACACAAGCCCGTTGTGTCATTGGCCAATTACTACTTGATATTATTTAATTTTAGAGGGATTATATTATGTTACAATCATAATCATATTATAAAGAGATTCTTCCTTCTAAATTAAATATTTCAAATCAATAATCGATAATCAGATGATTCCCAGATCGAGGGGAGCATTGTCAAGAGGCGTCACTTAATACCCCTTTCTTACAGATAGAAATCTGCTTTTGACAGAATCATCCTTTCTCTCAATATTGAAAATTCATATTTAATTACGTGTTTCATAAACACAAAAATCTCATGATTGTATTCATAATATTATTGTTAAGGCAAGAAATGATTCCTATTCTAGATTTTCTAGAGCACGCCTTATATTGATTTAAGTTCACCTAAATCTATCATTGCATGGTAAACATAGGCATATATCTCTTATATAAAATTAAATAAACAAGTAAATGTAAAGTGCAATAAAGTAAATGTGTTTGGTTATGGCCCCATCCTATATGATCTTTATTAAGCTCATGATAAAGATCAAGGTCAATCTAATATGGTGATGGAAATAAATACAACTACTTATTACATAAGTCTTCTTCTTTGTTTAGAGTTCTTGTATGCCTCGTCTTCTTCTTTGTATCACCTCCATTGGATAGCCTTCTTGAGTCTTCAATTACATTACATAGATTGAAAGTAAAACTAATCTAATGAACTTACAAGAATAACTCGAGTTACATTCGAGATTTATGATTACGAAGATTGACGACATGCAAGTCGTATTTAAAACCAAAACCAAAACCATTACACTAAGGTCGAAAGGCCATAACCATCCACCATGCTCATACAACACATAAAAGCATGTTAAAACACATAATCTGATCTTAACATATCATATTATCCATGATCTAATCATAAAAAAAAATATGACAAAAATCAGAAAAATCAGAATCAAATCAGAAAAACAAGAATCACTGTTTACGGGAAATAAACGACGTCAAACGCCTTATAGACGAGTCGTTGATAGCTTTTGCTATCAGTTTTGTTCAGACGCTCGTTTACCTATGGAATAGGGTATTCGTTTGCGTAAATCGGACACCAGACCCAGATTTATTTCAGCTAATCTGCAGCAGCCAATTCAGAATCCGTATCTAATATGATTCTCATAATTAGAACAAACATAAATCATGTATATATGAGTATATATACAGATTACATAATGATCTTATGATTATACAACTCACATGAATATCATATATTCAAAACCATACATATATAAGTATATTATATCAACATCAAATCATGACGAATCACGTACATGCTCATATATCGAAAACGGTTAAACACATAAACGAATTAAAAACTTTTCGCAAGTAGCTCTGATGCATTTGAAGGGTTTTTAGCACATAAACGCAACGAAAACGTAGATTTAAATCTTAAAAAAAAACCGAAACCCTCCGCAGGATCCATGCGAAAAATAATATTTAATTCGTAGTTCAGTATGTTTACCTTAAGAAGCTTTACGTTAATGGAAAAATGGAGGTCTTTAATAGCGATCCAAGAACGATGAACGGAAATCCCTAACAGCTGCTCCTCAAGTGTGAAGCACTCCACCGGTATCCACCAAGAGTACAATGTGATGGAGGAGGAAGAGGTTGAGAGAATTAGTTGTCTCCCTCTTGTTCTACTTTAGAATTAGGGTTAATTATTTGGGTTGAGGCAAATAGGGTTTATAATAGTATATTTGTAGGCAAAATTTTCAGCTGAAAATTTTCCATAAAATATTATTATTAATAACCCTTTAATTGATTATTCTTATTAACCAATTAACTAATAATTAAAACACCTTTTAATCATTAATCCCTTTTCTAAATACTTTAGAAAAATAATTCTCTCACTTGATTTAATTTCCAAAATTAAATTCTTAATTAATAATTAATTAAATCTCATTTAATCAATTATTAAATCTGCTAATTAATTATTTATTTCACAAATAAATAATTACCAGCCATTATTAATTAATTCCTCTACCATTAAATCATTCTCTTTTATGGTGTGACCCTGTAGGTTCAATATTAAGCCGGTAGTAGAAATAAATAATAATAAAACTATTTTATCATTATTTATATAAATTCTCTAATTTATTAAATATGATTAATTAATAAATTAATCATATTTATTCTACATCATGAGGGATACTTCTCAACATATCGCGACTATCCGGATAATACGAATTCACTGCTTAGAATACCAAGAACCTATTCAATGAGTAGTTACCGTACAATCAATTCCTTCTACCCTGCAATGTCACGATTAAATACAAGGCATGAAACTTGTGTCAAGCCTATCTTATTTAATCATTTGCTTTCCCATTCACTATGCTTAGTTCTATTTAATGTAAATTAGAAACTCCTTTCTAATTTCATTCACTCTGGCCAGAGATTCCTGAACTAGCATAAGTGGATCAGCATTGAACATTCTCTTCCTTCACTGGAAGGGGTAGATCCTTTATTGATCATACACTATCTTCGTGTACAAATTCCTATACCCAGTAGAGCCCTTATAATTGTCCCTGGAGACTAAGAACTAAACCAAAGCATAGTTCAGTGTACACAAGATGACTATGATGACCTCAAGTTTAAGTATACTTGTACAACTATCACTATGTGAACAACTGCTGACATGTGAGTGAACTCCATCAGTTGTTCAGCTGTGTGAGTCATGTTCAGTGAACTTATTCTATAATAAGCACCTACATACTAGCTATAGTGTCACCACACAAATGTCTATGAGAACAGACATCCTTCATAATGAAGCAAGCATAGTATGTACCGATCTTTGCGGATTACTAATTACCAGTTAGTAATCCTACGATGAGGAAATATTTAAGTTTAAAGTTATCATCTTTTAGGTCTCATTATTATGATCTCATCATAATCCATAAAAAGCTTTACTCTAAATTACGGTATATCTTATTTAAACACTTAAATAGATAAAGCCCGCAATAAAACCAAAACAAGTCTTTTATTAATATCAATGAAATCAAGACAGATTACATAAAAGTTATTCCTAAATCATCATACATGATTGAACTTAGGACACATCTCTTTCATCTGCCGCATGTGGATTAGGCTTACCTTTAAATGTCGGTGGATCTGCATCTCTAAATTGTTTATAAGTACACTTCTTGGTTTTCTCAGTTTCCTTCATAGGTTCAGTATGCGTTCCAACTTGTATTGGCGCCCCACTTAGGATTGCTTGATGTTGTTCCGGAGTCACTGCATCTACCATCCGTCTCATCGCACCCAACACCAAGGTTTTATTGGGTATGTTACGTGCACCTGATCCTTCACTATTCTCATTGTTTTGTCTTGCTCCATTTCCTTCCATCGTAATAACCTTATACAAAGTAACTCACGTTATAATATGATAACAATACAACATGCATAAAACATTTAATACTTGTCTAGTTATATCTACTAACTAGTACCAAAAGACTTAACTCTAGCTTTATTTCTAGCTCTACTACTCTTAGCTACCGAAATCCTTTACTAACGACTCTATAGTTAGGCATAAGAACACTTTCGTTTGACTTACAGGGTTTCGCATTATCCCAAAACCTACCGCTCTGATACCACATGTGACACCCCGACTCAACTTTACAGCAGAAAGTTGACATAGGGTCGTCAACTAGCCAACACAACCCAAAACTTATAAATTATAATTTCATACATTGCTTTCAGCATTACTTCACTGTGAAATTGATTTACTGACAAAATTACATCATTCATGTGTCACACCTATTACATATTAAAAGTCTTTATACATAAAACAAAACTACATTATGTCTTCAATCTTTCTAACTAAACTACTTTATCTTTTTCCTTACTAGAGGAAGACGATCCTCCACTTACATCATTCTTTCCTGGGAAAGGTTAGAGAGAAAAAACAATATAAGCATCAAAGTTTAATAAGCATATGATGAATTATGACATCTAATGAGACACTTGATAAGTACGAATGATTTATCTCTATATTAAAATATACTATAAAACATCAACAAGGTATATCAAATATTAAGAGAAGTTCAAGTAATTAGTCAAAGGTAAGTGGAAGCTTGTAGACATTAAACTCAAAGATTCACCTGAAATTAAGTTAAAATTTTTATTAGAAAACAATTTGACCGAGCAACTTTAATTGATCTCTTAACTATTACCTCTTAGTAATTTTCTTATTTACGAAATGAATCCACTCGTTGTTTTTCCAGATGTCATTTTGGATCATATGTCTTAACCATTACCTTTCGGTAATCTTCATAATCATTACCTTTCGGTAATCTTCGTAACTATTACCTTTCGGTAATCTTCATGCCACAAGATGGATTCATTCGTCTTTACAAATACAACTTTACAACTTTTCTATACATTTTTCTTAACTATTTAGTAATTTGTTGACCTCATCAACTGATATAAGTAGTTTGTTCTAGTTCTTAACTTAATATCATAACCAGTTAAGTTGGTTAACTAGTTTAATGTTTATTTTAAATTTCTCACAAGTAATTAGCTAACTTTTTAGTTATTTTCTAAACCCATGACAGATTATCAACTTGACATGATTAATAACTTAGATTAATCATCATGACACGTTTTTAGTAGTAACAAAATTTAAATATAGCATAACCCACATTCTTGTAATCAATATAATACAACATATACTTACTGTGCTTCCCTTTGTTTCTCTTGCTAAAGTATTGTAAGCCTTATCATTTCTTGACCAGAGCCATTACTTTTGCCCTTAATTTATAGATTTGCATATTAAAGTTTTGCTCCTGTATTATAACTTCACCTCACTTGATCTCTCTCTTTATTAGCCTCTTTCCCTCTCCCTTCTCTCTATTTCCGGTTCCTCTTTTCTCTTCTTGCTCTCTTTTCTTTTCTCTCTTTTTTTTATTGTTATTATTTTTTTTAAGCTTATGACACTAAGTCATCTACTAGAGTTTCACGTATAAGGCAAACCAAGCTCCTCTGCGATAGCCACGTATAGCCTTGACTCTCATTCCTTTTTGGTGAAATCACTTATTTATTTATTTCTTTGTTATTATTATTACCTTTTCCAATTACTTTTAATTATAAACTCTTTTACTTATTTATGAAAGTTCTCTATATGGTCATCACAGTCTTAGTCTTGTTGCATCAGCTTTGACTTAATGTGTTGCGCCTTAGTTTTAGCTTATACCGTCTTGATAGTACTTGAAGTCACCGTGGCTGAAACTTAAATAAACTTAAATATGACTTCACTTGATATGAAAATTAAAGGTGCATTATGAAATAGGAGGGGTCTTTCTGCTCTCTTTATTTTATCTTCTTAAATTTCCTTTTATCCCTCATCGATAACATGTGAAATCGTTCACCTCCATTTCTTTATCTAACCAGGCATTGAAACAGTTGTGCACACCAACTTGACCCCTCTAACTTATTACATGAGTGAATACATAAATTTGAGAAAAAAATCTATTTTTTCCGAATGATCAACATTCTTGTTAAAAGTTGCTATAACAACATACTGAAATATCCAAATTCTATTATACACAAATTTATAACAAAACTCTAGGTGGGGATATTACAAAAATAGTTTATAAATACTCAGAAAAATAATTTATTAAATCCATAAATCATTTATAAAATTATATAACAACATAAAAGTTAATAGAAAAATATCAAAATTATCTATACTTGTAAGGCATATGTCATAGCCTATTTGTATATTCGAGGATTTAACTCAACTCAAATAAGAATGTAATAAGTAAATAGTGGATCTACCGTCAAAGAGATCTCACCAGGTAACATCTGTCAGAGGATTCAGAAACAAGGTTCATCTACAGACTTGAGGAGTTAATTCACTGGAAGAAGCTCAAGAAATTGATCAAGCCTCAGTGATGCAAATCAAGATTGTGGATTTAATCAAGTGACAGAGATCTCATCAGGGTATCATTAATTACAAGGATTTAATCTGAAGAAAATCAAGTTGTCAAAGTCAAGACATGAAGAAACGTCACGGAAGTTAGTCACTCATGAACCAGAAAGTACATCGAGTGTCAACGTTGAAGTGGTGGAATTGATTCATAATTTTCAGAAGATTTTCAGAAGAATGGTTGTTGCTCAGGATTAGTATTAATTCTCTATTAATTAATTAAGTCATATAATTTAATTAAGAAAATAAATTATATATGTAAAGATTAATTTATTTATTAATTGAATTAATTGATTAATTAATTCAGAATTAATATTAAGAATTTTTAGAAGTTTAATTGGATTAAAAACAGTCTTAAATCAGCAAGACAATTGAAAATGAACTAGCATGACAATCTGGATTGTCATACCGATTGTCATGCCAAGTCATTTCAATTGTCCTACCGAAAGTTCTACTGGGAAGGAGATAGTCTTGGTAGTTCAACTGATCGTCATACCGAAAGTCATTGTAGTTCAATCAGATTGTCTTGCTAGTACAATCAATAGTCCTACCGATTGTCTTGCTGAGCTCAGGATTGTCTTGCCAGTTCAATGAGAGTCTGTTGATTGATTTAAAAAGAAAAGAAGAAGCAGAAGACTATCATTCACACAGAACACAAGTCAAAAACAAGAACACAGCAGAAAAGAAAAAGAAGACAATATTTCATCCTTCATCTGCATACTTCAAGATCATAATTTCTAGTTTGTAAAGTTAAATCCAATCAACTAGAAATCATTCTCTTGTTCTTGTGTAACTATCTAGCGGATCAAAATCCCTAGAACTTAATCTCAAATTGCGTTTAGCATTTGAATCTTTTTATTGCAAAAATAGAAAAAGTTCATGTCGAATTTATTCTAGATTTGTGATAATTAATTTGAGATTAATTCCTTGTAATCGATACAGTTGTTGTAACACCTTTCAAGTTTAATAATATTCTTATTTAACTTGAATTTTGTTTCACATTTTTATTCCGTATTTAATTTGATTATTCGGTACTGTTTGTATTCAACCCCCCCTTTACAAACAAATTGGGACCTAACAATACTTTATTTTGGACATATAAAAATTAAAATACTCAAATTCTATCATATTTAAATATCCAAACACAAATACCACTTCACATATAATTCACCAAAAATCATATAATAATCACAAAATATTTATTTATTAACAAAAATAATAACACGTCATATCCCGGATAGTACATCACGGGTCGAACCTCTTCAAGGTAATACTACTTCTGGGGTATTTTCTGGAACACTTGCCACTTCAGGGGGCATATCCAATTAATTTTATTTTCATGGTACAACATTTTTTGCACCAACAGGTCAACCAATTCTTCGATAATTGTTTTATGAATAGGGATTTCAACCCTTGTCGGAACATTTACAGCAGGTATATGTGATTTTATAACATGTCTATAATTATTAAAAGCATCTGACATTTAATTAGCAATATTTTGCATGTAAATGATTCATATAACCTCGGATTCACATTATTTAGTACGTGGATCTATAGCACTTAATCCCGATATGTTTAATGACATTTCAGAATTTAACTTGTGCAAATCATTAGCTCCCCCTAGTGGAGGCAACACAAACTCATCAAAATGACAATTAGCATATCGAGTAGTAAAGACATCACCAGTCAATGGTTCAAGATTCCTTATAATAGAAGGTGAATCAAAATCAACGTATATACCTATACTTCCTTGTGGTCCCATTTTAGTTCTCTATGGCGGTGCAATAGGAACATATACAGCACTACCAAAAATCTTAAAGTGTGATATATTAGGAATTTGACCAATAACTAACTCTTGAGAGGATTATTTATGGTAAGCAGATGCTCTTATCCTAACTATATTTACGGCATGAAGTATTGTGTGACCCCAAACAAATGTTGGTAATTTCGCTCTTAGAAGTAAGGGACAAGTAATAAGTTGAAGTCTTTTAATTAAAAGCTCTACTAACCATTTTGTGTATGTACATGAGCTACGAGGTTTTCGACTGAGATTACTAGTGATATACAATAGTCATTGAAATTAGCAAATGTAAATTCAGCAACATTATCTAGTCGAATTGATTTGATAGGATTGTCGGGAAACTGAGCGCAATTTGATAATTTGAGCAAGTAGTTTAGCAAAATCGGTATTTTGGGTAGAGAATAGACATACATGAGACCATCTAGTTGAAGTATCGATTAGAATCATGGAATATCTAAATGGTCTAGATAATGGATGAATATGACCATTATGTCACCTTGAATTCTTTTAAAAAAATTCGTAGACTCGGTTTGAAGTTTAACTGGAGATGGTCGAACAATTAGTTTTCCCAAAGAACATGATGAGCAAGAAAGTTTATCACATGGTATGATCTTTTTATTCTTAAGGGGATGTCCTGTAGAATTTTATATTATACGACGCATCATGGATACTCTTGGATGACCAAGTCTTTCATGCCAAATGGTGATTGATTTTGGGTCTATGACCTTGGGAGTGGTGACACTGTGAGACTCGATGACTCCAATTTTGGTAGCATATAATCCAGAGGAGATTAATTGTAATTTTTCTAAGATCTTTTTATGGCCTGAGATAGTTGAGGTAATAAGGAGATATTCTTTTTCATTTTCACTAGTGGTTTCTACGTGTAAGTCATTAAAACGAATATCTTTAAAATACAGAAGATTTTAGGTGGATTTGTTAGAGTACAGAACATCATATGTATGTGAATTTGTGTTTCATTTGTGTTAGATATGAATACAATACAATACAGAGGGGGGGGTGAATGTGTTTTGGCTTAAATATTTACTTTTTGATCGACTTTGGGTTTAGCAGTTGGTTGTTATCAATGATTTCGTAGAATAGATGTTAAACATAGATAACAATGCAAATATGTACAACAAAGATCTTCAAAACTCACTTAATTTTATATTAAAAATCAAGCAGTGTTTTGCTACAAAATCTCAAAGTTCTTGGTTTAGAACTTAGCTTCTTTCTTGAGAGAGAATACAATTTCTAATCTATTCAGTCATATCTTAAACAAAGGACCTCAGTTAACTTTATATGATAGTTAACTTTGGTTTACACAGTGAACAATAAGAAGTGCCAATCACTTTTCTAACTGTCACTAATCATTTCTATTTAAGGGAAAAGTGAGATTTCCATATCTAGATTAGCATATCTTTATCCACTGTGTATTGGTTGATCCTCCTTTATCAGTTAATCTTCACCATTAATCTTGCACATCTCTCAAGCTGCTTTTTGTAGACTTATCAATCCAGCTGTGTGAGTTGTTTGTTGATTTGCAACCTTGGATATTGAACTGTTCTGCAATTCTGTACTTAGAGACATTTCTTCACTTCGAGATCTCCAATTAAGCTGTAGAGAACTCGACATCTCGATAGGCATGTTGGCTTGTCGATATCTATAAAACTTCATTGTTGACTTGACTTATCGATAACTCTGAGTTCTCTAGTGGATTTTGGTTTATCGATAACTCAGAGTTCTCTAATGGACTTTGGTTTATCGATAACTCAGAGTTCTCTAATGAATGTACACTTTGTCGATATCTCTGAGTTCTCGAATGGGTATCCGACTTATCGATATCTCCAATAGCATTTCCTGAGTTCTCGATAGACAATTCCTGAGTTCTCGATAGGTCTTTCTGAGTTCTCGAATGACTTCTCTATAACACTAATTCTGTGACTTGTAGAGATCTTGATTTAGAATGTTTTTCACCAAACAGAATTATTCAACTCCAAGCTTCTTCATAATTCTTCTGAGGCATGACCTTCTTGATCTTTTTCCAGATAGAATTCTTAGGCTTGACACTGTTTAGGGAAAAATGCTCCAGTCTACTCCATTTACATTTTACAGACATTAAGTGTTACAAGTATAAATTACAGATTAAGGTTATAATACAACTAATCTTAAGGTTGTCAATATGACTTAGTCTTGTTATGATACAGGCATGTCTTGGACAATAATCTCCCCCAATTTGTGAGAAGATTGCTCATCACAAATTCATGCTTGTTAACAAGACTAACCCCAAGTTAAAGAATGAAAATAAAATAATACAAAAGCTGATACAACACTTGTACATTGAACATTTGACAGTTTATAATAATTAAGTAAAGACTGAGCTTTCTGATCCTTTCTCAATTATGTTCTTAATCTGTACAAGTATTTCTAATTCTTCTAGGATGGGGGTGTCTGTTAGAGCCTCTATTAGTTTCAGCAAATCTGGCTTAGGATAACTAGCTAACATCCATATCCTGTATCTTGACAAAGAGCCAGCTTTTACATTCAGAAATCTTCCATCCTTTGATATTCTGCTCTTGCCTGATGCCTTCAACTCTTCTGATCTTCTAATATACTCCTCAATGCCATGCTCATACTTTCTCCTCTTTTCAGCTAGCAAAGCTCTATGCTCATCTCTCATCTCCTCTCTGTTAACCACAAACACTGCCAATACTGTTCTCCATGCCTTAGTGGCTGAATCTTTACCATTCATCAAGCTTAACACCCTTTTCAGTTCAATAATTGAGAGAGAATCCATTAGTCTATTTCCAAGCTGTTCAAAGGACCCAACACTGTAGTAGATTCTAACTTCTTTGATGTTAACAACCCAAACTCTGACCATTCTTTCAGCTAGCTGTTGGAAGTAGTCTTCATCTGAATCAACAACATTTAGAGGTTGGAAATCATCTTGATCATATCTGTTCCAGATGGCCTTTTCACCAAATCCATGATCATTGAGAAATTCATCTATCAGTTGTCTTCTTCTTTGTCTTCTTTGTCTTCTGAATTTTCTCTCGACCTTGGCTTCTTTTGGACCTATTCCAATTGTTTTGAAGTGTGTTTTATGGGGTGGCTTGAATGAAGGTACAGTTTTGAGTCTTTTCAGAGAAGTATGGTTGTGAGTGATTTGAGTTTTGAGGAGAGAGTTTGCAGTGAGCTTGTAGAAATATTTAGACTTAGAGGTTTGAGTTTGAGCAGTTTTTGATGAGGTTATATGTGAAGGTTTAACAATTGGTATTTGGATATTTAGGGTTTTGAGGGGTTGTGAGGTATCATTATTTTGTCTTTGTCTCCTTCCACCCCTCCTTTGAGTCTCAGATCCACTTTTCTTCTCCTTCTCTTTCTCACTATCACTTTTTCCACCAATTGCCTTGCTAGATTAACTTGAGTTTGAGCCAGAAGGGTTTTGACCATCTTTCTTCTGCTCATCATCACCCAAGTCATCTTTGTTGATTTGAGTTTTAGGCAAATTGGCTTCAGGGTTATCAATGTATCTCCTTAGAATCTTGATTATAGCTTAATCTTCACTAGTCTTCAATTTCTTACTTTTCAGCCCAGACTCAAGCACCATTATCAGTCTTCTTTTGGCCATGACACAGTTTTTAGGTACTTGGAAATGTTTCAGTTGCTCGGTTGTAGAGCAGATATAGTGCACCCCTTTGCTTGGATGTAGATAGGCTTCTGGGAATGCAGCTTCATGAGCCTTCTTCAGCTCTGCTAGTAGCATTTTCTCTTCATTGGTGATTATCCTGACCTTGTTAATCAAAATATCCACCTCAGATGCTCTTCTAGAAATTAGATAATTGCTATTGACTTGCATACATCTGTCTACACCAGAATCATTAAGATTGATCACTATCCTTTTCTCCAAAAAATGGTCCTTGACTGGGATCTGCAGCACCTTGATGTAATTGATAGTCTTTTCCATGGTCTTTTTGTAAGTGAAAAAGTTGTTGTTGAGAGAGTTCCTTAGTCTAGTGAGCAAATTGTCAAACTCTTGTGTCATTCCTGGACCTTGGCCAGCCATAAGGAGCCTCTCTTATTCTAGACCTTGTACTTGACTTTTGAGTTTTGATTGTGCTAGCCTTGCATCTATCTCCCCCTTAGTCTTGGTGACAGGCATAAGTAGGGGAGTAGGAATCTCAGGTCTTATAGCTTCAGGCAATGCTGGCAGTGGTATGTTGAGTTTTCCCATAATGGCTCCCAAAGCAACTGTATTCTATATTTGTAAATGCTTATGGGACTCCACTAGGGCCTGAATATCATGTTGTTGACTCTCAACCAATGTGGTTAGAGCTCTGACTTGTGAAGATAAATCTGAGTTGGAAGCTTGAAGTGAAGAAATTTGATCTTGAAGTTCTTTTATTTGAGGAGCAGAGGTGGTGGAGACTGTTGTAGCTGAGAAGGACCCAAAGTGTTCATCAACAGCTTTTCTGACACCCTCCATGAGAAGAAATGAAGGCTCATACCTAGCAGTATGCATTTGATTTAGCTTGACCCTGGTATCATTTGAATTTGTTATATGAGCTTGAACTTGTTCACACAGGGCCTTGAAAGAACTCTTCATATTTGATACTTCCTTCTCCATGGAGGCCAGATTCATCCTTGACATTTGCTCAGTGAAAGACTGGAATTTATTCTTGATGTCCTTTTGAGAAGGCACAATGTCATCCATCTTTTTTTTGATCAGCTTCCTAATTTTATCTTCATGTCCAGTCAATTTTACTTCAAGGGCCTTTCCAAAGAGATGGAAAGCCTTGAGTTGAGCTTTGTGCACATCTATGATGGCATCATAGACTTCAGGAGGAGTGAGAGATTTATCATTGCTTCCCATGATAGTTATGTACTCTTTCCTGAATCTAGCCAAAACTTCATCCATTTCTGCCACATGGTCATCAGACAACCAGGCATCTACATTTCCATCATCTTCAGCCTCATCTACTATCTTCTCCTTCTGTTGTTAAACCTCTTCATTGAAGCATAACAGTATAGCTTGATAGTCCTGGTTCCCCATGTCTGAAGTGAGCAATTGCTGAGAGAGATTGGCCAAGCCTGAGATTTGATCTACCAACATGTCATCAACTGTAGAAGGCTGAGCTTCTATATCTTGTAGCCATTGAGCCATGACATGTGGTTGGCTGGATTGAGATGTGGATGGCTGTTGAGAATTGTCCAGATTACCACATATGACTGAAGTCATAGTTTGACTCACAGATAAATATGTGGTTTTGACAGTTTATTGTTCACCACATGTAGTGGGAACCTCCATTAGAATTGGTGAGGATTTGACTGGGTTACTGTCATGTACACCAGCCTCAAACCTTTGTGCACCTTGCAGAGCACTGTCACATAAATGTGATGAACTTGCCTCTCTCATAACAGGGTCATTGACAATTGTACTCCTAGCTTCAACTGTCAAGGCAATTTTAGATAGGGTTTTGAGGGGAGTTGTTCCTTCTAGAGGAACCTCCAATTGAATTGGAGAGGATTTAGATAGCTTTCCCTCAAGAGTACTACCCTCAAACCTATTCATCTGTGAAGATGATTGTGCATATGAAGGTGCAAGAGTGACCATGGTGTCTTCAGTAAAAAATAATGAAACCCCCATGTTTTTTATAGTATCATCAAGGTCTACCCCAGCTAGTAGCCTCTCACCATCTAGATGTTGGTTCTGGGTGGTGATCACAATTTCATGAACCATGTCACTTGAGTGTTGGTGCACTTGAGAATCAGATTCAAGTGCTCTATATGATGAAGAAATTTGAGAGATTAGAGAAGTTTGTTTAGTTATGAGTGTTGGCAGCTCCCCCTGAATGGATGAGGGAGCTTCAAATGATGTGCCCTCAATGTGTGTGCCATCCTTATTTCTTCTACCATACACTCTAGGTGTAGGTTGTGCTGACTCAGTACAGGGTGCATTGGGGTGAATGCTCTTTTCAATAGATATACCCTGTTGAGAGGATGCATCTAGTAACTGTTTACTCCCCATTTGTTCAACTGTGCCCTTTTGGGAGGACACGGAGGTGTTTTGAGTGGTCAACTCAGGTATCTTATTCTTCTTTGGTCTCTTGACCAAGGGTGACTCTGGTTCAGTTTGAACTGTTTCACTCTCATTTACAACAGCAAGGGTTGGTTCCTTTCTCTTCTTTTTACTCACTTCAGTCTTTTGAGAGACTAAAGTGGTTGGTTTGCTAACATCTAGTGGTTTAGAAGAAGGGGCTGCAGCTTTGGAAGGTCCCTGTTGGTGTGCTTGTGTTTGTACTTCCACAGGCTCAGGAACCATAGCTGAACTAGCAAATTGAAGAGCCCTCATATCTGGCATAGGGTAAGGATAAGTCCTGAATCTCTCCAACATAAATGGAGTGATTCTAAGACTTACACTCGCCTTATTCTTTATAGTAAGTGAGCCAAATATTATTTTGGACACTTGCTTACTATTGCCAATTCTACTACTATCAATACCAGCTAACAAATGTATGTCATTGACCTTATGAGCTAAAGTAGACATAATAAACCTTGGCAAAAAGATTTATTTACCTCTATTCTTCAAAGGCATAGTAAGCCTGGTAGCCAGCTCCTCCAGAATTAGAGCCCCAACATTCAGATGCCTGTTGTGAGCTATTGAGAACACCAGCTTCTGCACCACACTTGAGATGTTGTCAAAGCCAGTTTTTATGCAGGTGAAAGCCCTCACTACAGAATCAAACACAAAGGACCATTCCTTCCTAAGGTTTGTCCTGTTCAGGCTTGCCAAGTTGATTGAGCCACTGTAGTTGATGAAGTCCATGAATTCACTCAGCTCATCTGCAGTTGGCATATCTCCATAGTTCTCAGTTGGCAATCCCAGGGCTGTATTCATATCAGCAGCTGAAAACTCAATTTATTGGCCTCCAATTGTGCAGGTGACCACCATAAAAGTGACATTCTCTAGAACAACTGTCCTAGTTATAGCTGATGTCCATAATTCATGAAGAACGTCCAAATACAGCACAGGACTTGCAGTTAAAGCACCTGCAATATAGGAATCAGAAAGAAACTTCACAAACCCCTTGAAACTATCAAGGGCTTAGTTAGCATCAAGAAAAGCAATAAAATTGGTTCCCTTCTCTGGAATGATAGCTATAACAATGTTTTGTGCCATTTTAGTGTTTAGAAGTAGTGGGTAAGAAAAAGTTTTGAGAAAGGAGCAAAAATGAGAGAGAAATCGCCTTTTGTCTGAAAGCTAGGTCACTTGAGATCTCGAAAAAGTGTAAGTACAGTGTATGTATCGAGAAGTCTGGCTATTTATAGAAAAAGTAAAATACTTATCGAGAAGTCAAATAAACGTTTGATATTAAACTTATCGAGAAGTAATTTTGAATTTGAAAAAGGTACATTCGATAAGTCATTTTATTAATTCTTTTCGAGAACTAAGAAATGATTTATCGAGAACTTTGATAAATGCCCAGTTTGTCCGAAAATGGACTAAAAATGATTCTAATTTATTTGAATTGAATCAAATTGAAATCAGAATAAATTTTTCAAAAGTATTTGTCTAAAATAATTCATTGAATTAAATTATTTTAGTTCTGAGTTATTGATAAGTCTCAAAATATCCCTGTCGAGAACTCTGTGAATTAATACTATTAGAGAACTCTACATGGTCTTATCGATAAGTTATAATAGAGCTTATCGAGAAGTCATTCGAGAAGTCTGTAAATAGACTTATCGAGGACTCACTCGAAAAAATTCTAGAATGACTTGTCGATAAGTCATTTTGACTTATCGAGAACTCAGTTCTCTATACCTTTGAGTACTGTTATTCTGCCTTGTGTTAATTTTACACATTTAAGATGTAAATTATCAACTAAGCAGTTTACTTAGAATTTGAAATATTCTAAGTTAATTTTTGAGTTTAAAAAAAAATAAATATATAGAGATTCTAAAATATTTATAATTCATATTTCAGTTAATTTCCAATTAAATCAAACTAGGTTAATTTATTAGAAATTAATCTGCTGCAACACATTAGCTGAGTTCTTGCCTTAGGATGAAGAATTGAGCATTCCAATTTCACTCACAAGTCTAGTGAAGGTTGCTTCATCCAAAGGTTTAGTAAAAATTTCAGCTAATTGTTTCTCTGTTGGAACAAAAATGAGCTCAATGGTACCATTTGCAGCATGTTCCCTGATAAAATGGTACCTAACATCAATGTGCTTTATTCTAGAATGATTAACTGGATTAGCTACTATAGATATGGCACTAGTATTGTCACACATAATAGGAATTTTGTGTAACACTAGACCATAGTCCATTAGTTGATTTCTAATCCAAAGCACCTGAGCACAACAACTTCCAGCAGCTATATATTTAGCCTCAGCTGTGGAAGTTGACACAGATTGTTGTTTCTTACTGTACCAAGATACAAGTCTTTGACCAAGAAATATACAGCTTCCACTAGTACTTTTCCTATCAACCCTGCATCCAGCAAAATCTGCATCTGTGTATCCAACAGCTTCAAAACCAGTTCCCTTAGGATACCATAATCCCAAGTTTGGAGTTCCCTTTAAGTATCTGAAAATCATTTTCACAGCCATCAAATGTGATTCCTTTGGATTGGCTTGAAATCTAGCACATAGACAAGTAGCAAACATGATGTCTGGTCTACTAGCAGTCAAATAAAGCAATGATCCAATCATCCCTCTGTAGCTTGAAATATCCACACTCTTTCCTTTCTTGTCTTCATCCAACTTGGTTGCAGTAGACATTGGTGTAGATGCAGGTGAGCTATCCACCATACCAAATTTCTTTAATAAGAGATTTACATATTTTGTTTGGCTGATGAAAATACTACCACTTCTTTGACTAACTTGAAGGCCAAGGAAGTAACTCAATTCTCCCATCATGCTCATTTCATACTCACTCTTCATTAGCCTAGAGAATCTTTGACAAAGCTTTTCATTTTTAGATCCAAAGATGATATCATCCACATAGATTTGAACTAGGATCATATCTTCACCACGCTTCTTGTAGAAGAGAGTCTTATCAATAGTACCTCTGGTAAAACCATGTTTGAGTAGAAATTCTAACAGTGTGTCATACCAGGCTCTAGGTGCCTGTTTCAATCCATATAGAGCCTTGAGTAATTTGTAAACAAAGTTAGGAAATTCTGGATCTTCAAAGCCAGGTGGCTGTTGCACATAAACTTCTTCTTCTAGTTCACCATTAAGAAAAGCACTCTTGACATCCATTTGATACACCTTGAAATTTGAGTGTGCAGCAAATGCCAGAAAAATTCTTATTGCTTCTAGTCTTGCAACAGGAGAAAAAGTCTCATCATAGTCAATTCCCTCTTCTTGTGAGTAGCCTTTAGCAACCGTCCATTACATATCCTTGACCAGCCCTTAATGATTTCTTTTGAATCATTTCAAGTTCATAAGTTTTCAGAACCCCATAGAGCACTTCCAGTGTGATTCTACTCAAATCCCTTCCTTCTCTGATTGCAGAGATCTTTTGTTCCAAATGATCAGGGAGAGTAAGCAAGAACTTCAAATTCACTTCTTCAAAATCATAAAATTTATCATGAAGCTGCAAGTCATTTATCAGCTTATTAAACCTTTCAAACACATCAGTAATACCTTCCTTTGGTTTCGCCATATAACCCTCATACTGAGAAATCAATATCCTTCTTTGATTTGACCTAACCTCCTCAGTTCCTTCACAGAGTATCTCAATATTTTCCCAGATCTGTTTAGCAGTGTCACAGTTGACAATATTATTATACATTACATTGTCAAGTGACTCAATTAGTATCAGTTGCAAATGTTAGGTCCCAATATGTTTGTAGAAGGGGGTTTGAATACAAACTATACCGTTTAATCGAATAAAATGCGGAATAAAAAAGTGAAACAAAATTCAAGTTAAATAAAACTATTATTAAACTTGAAAGGTGTTACAATAACGGTATCGTTTACAAGGGATTAATCTCAAATAAATTATTCCAAATCTAGAATAAATTCGACATGAACTTTTTCTATTTTTGAAATAAAAAGGATCAAATGCTAAAAGTAATTTGAGATTAAGTTCTAGGGATTTTGATCCGCTAGATAGTTACACAAGAACAAGAGAAGGATTTCTAGTGGTTTAGATTTAACAATAAATACTAGAAATTAATGTCCTGAGAAATTGCAATAAGTTCTCTGCTTTTTTCTTTGTTCTGTGTTCTTCAGTTGGTTTTGATATTCAATGCTCTGCTGTTGAAAATTAGCTTCTGTTGTTTAAGTAATCAAACAACCACCTAATTTGTTGGCAAGACAATCCTTTTGAACTAGCAAGACAATCGGTGAGACTATTGATTGAACTGGCAAGACTATCGGCAAGACAATCCTTTAAGCTGGAAAGACTATCGGCAAGATAATCTAAACAGACTTAGAAAAACTTTCGGTATGACAATCCAATTGTCATACCAGTTCAAATATTTGTCTTGCTGAGTTAATTTTGAATATTAATTCAAAATCATTTCTGAAAAATGCATAATATTAATTCAGAATTAATTAACCAATTAATCAATAAATTAATCTTTGCAGATATAATTTATTTTCTTAATTAAATTATATGACTTAATTAATTAATAGAGAATTAATACTAATCTTGAACAGCAACCACTCTTCTGACAATCTTCTGAAAATCACTGAAACTTATGAATCCATTTCACCCCTTCAATGTTGACACTCGATGTACTGTCTGGTTCATGAATGACTAACATCTGTGATGTTTCTTCATGTCTTGATTTTCTTCAGATTAAATCCCTGTAATTAATTGATACCCTGACAAGATCTCTGTCACTTGATTAAATCCACAATCTTGGTTTATACCACCGAGGCTTGATCAATTTCTTGAGCTTCTTCCAGTGAATTAAGTCCTCAAGTCTGTAGATGAACAATGTTACTTAATTCTTTGACATATGTTACTTTGAGAGATCTTTCAGACGATAGAACCACTATTTACTTGTTACATCCTTATTTGAGTTGAGTTAAATCCTCGAATAAACAAATAGGCTATGACATATGCCTTTCAATCTCCCCCTATTTGTTTGTTAGACAATAACAACGAATACCTAGAGGATAACTCAACTAACAAATAAGAAAAAGATATAAACAGAAATGCAAAGTAAATAGCAGAAAAGTTCTGGATTATATTTAACATTTTCTAGATTCCAAAAGAAATTTACAAGTGAATACAAGATAGATGTTCCTCTAGACTGAACATATGACTACATTTGTCTATCTTGATTCATAAAGCTCTAAGCATATTATATTAAGTTTTGAGCTAATTGAATTCAGTTGTCTTCCCTTCCGAATTCACCTTCTTCCAAATCTTGAAGCAACTCCTTGTCAAAGACACGATCCTTTTCTGAAGTGAAGCTGGCTGGTCTGACTGGTTGAACTCCAACTGACTTAGCTTATTCTTGAACTGATTGTACCTTTTAATATTCTTTTCACAATAAGCTTGAATCAGATCAGCAGCTTGAGTTTTCAACATGGATGAGTATCCGGCAGTTCTTAAGTGATGTTTCATCCAGACAAGATGCTTAGTAGAGTAGTCTTTAAGAGATTGTGCATTGAGATGGCATATTTGAAGACAGTCAGACTTAAAAAATCTTACCTGATGAGGATTGTTGACCACTTGAGGACCAACCCTGCTGGAAAACTCTTTGAGCCTTTCTCGAAGAACTTCATTCAATTCTGAGCTTCTTTTGACTTTGTTGAGAAGAACCCAAATCTTTGATAAAGAACGATTCTCAAACAGATGAAGTGATACCTTGAAAGATCCTTCACTCTGACAATATACAAATATGCTCATTTCATTTAGAGATCTGTCAAAGGCAACTGTGATCCTTGAGACTTCAGTCTTGATAGCATTCATGTACACGTCATTGTTTGGATTAGAGATTTCCAGCTTGTCAAGAAGGTGTAGAAACTGCCTATCATTATTTGTGCTCAACTGAGGCATATCAAGTACTCTCCTAGCTTCATCCCATTTTTCACCAATCTTCAGTTTGACATCTCTTCTCCTTTCTTTAGCTTTAAGGTCATGAAGACGTTGCTTTTCAAGAGTTTCTATTCGTTGAATGTCTTTCCTCATGTCAATAATCTGGGATATCTTTTTAAGTCCAGCTTCTTTTCTCTTCAACTTTAACTGCTACTGCTGAAACTCTTTCTCAAAAACAGGATCCACTTGAGCTTCCTCTTCCCAATCTTCAAAATTACTTTCCTCCTCAGCTTCAAAGAAACCAGCTTTATCTTCCAAGACTGGTTCAGTGGGAATGTCAAAAATATCAAAGTCATCCTGTTCTCCACTATAGTAGACATCATCAGCCTTCCTTGTGTCCCCAGCAGAAGAATCTTTTTCTTTACCCTTTTCACTTCTCCCTTGCTTCTCCCCCTTAGTTGAGGAATCCTCTACAGATTTTCCTCTAGACCCTCCATGACCTCCATTACCTCCAGAGCCTGAGCCTCCACCAGACGGCCCTTCAAAGAAGGTTCTTTGCTCTTCATTAGGGCAGTGAGAATTTTTAATCATAAAATACAAGTGCTTCATCCCTTCATTGAGATGTTCCATGCCCGTCTCTATCTTTAGGAATCTGGAGGAGTCCAGTGAATGGTTTATTTCAACCAGGTCTTCAAGAGAAGTCATTCTTGTATGGAGAGAGCAGAAGTTTGAAATGTCTTCAGCTGATAAAGTTGGAGATGCCTGGATTGAGTTAAGCTTTGGTACAACAGTGGACTTCAAAGCTGAGATATCATTTCTAATGAATGCCAGCTGATTGTTGACAGAGGTGGAAGAAGAAGACCGTTCAACCACTTGTGCTTTGAATGTTTGAGCCTCAGCCTGACTTTTTGAAAGTTGTTCTTTCAGATCAGCAATTTGAGCTAACAGATTTTCAGTGTTTATGTCTGTGTGTGCTCTCACCTGAATATCTCTCCTGTTTGGTTCACTCAACTCACGTGCTTGTGTTTCTCTCAATATAAGTGCTCGTGAGGAGCCATCCTATTGCTGATCTTCTGTACCTGCAATTGAAATCACCCTAGCTTCTTCAAGAGAGGTCAGTGGTGGTGCAATGGGAATTCGCGAGTCTCGATCCTCAGTCAAATCTATATTTTCATGTGAAATAGATGTCTGAATTACTTCAGGGGTAGATTGACCGAGTTGCCCTCCACTTTCTCCAGATAAATCTACGAGTAGAGAATCCCGTGAGGGAGCCAGAGGTGTTGGATCTGGGAGGGGAGAAAATGACTCTATTAAAGGTGGCTGAGAGTCAAATTTTCCCTCAGAAGCATGTGACTGCTCTTCTACCGTAACTATGGCAGGCACTGTAACCGACTCAATGTGCACTCCTCGCTCTGTGTCCTGAGTATCATCTATTGGTCTGTATGCTTCCATTGTGAGTAATATAAGTGTGCTTGACTCAGTACAAGATGTCATGGCCCTATGGCGAATTTCAATAGATTCATCCTGTTGAGAGAATGTCTCTAGTAACTGTTCACTGGCCATATCAAATTCCATGTCCTGTTGGAAGGACAAGGATGGGCTTTCAGATGCCTCAGTAAATGTTCTTCTTTTCTTGGGAGGAGGCAGAGCCGAGGGTTCATTCACATCCAACAACATACTACTTCCTACTAACCTTCTCGGTAACATTTTCGACAGCGAGGGAGAGTTTGAGATAGGTTGTGACTCTGTGTTTGGCTCTATGACCTGGGATTGAAACTGCGGTTCTACAACTTCATGGTCAGCCCTATCAACCACTGGGGGTCTTTCAACAGAAGTAGAAATAGTTTGAGAGTGAGGAATTATTACCTGCAGTGGAAGAGCATCAGATATTTGTTCCTGGGTGGCTTGAACCACTGGAGGTTGAGCTTGCTGTTCATGACCGGGAAGATTGAAAATTGGTAAAGGAATGAAAGTGGCCATAAATTTGAAGGAAGTGTCTTGGCTTGTGTAGATCTTTTTGCTTACAGGAGGGGGTTCAGCTACTGATGAGTTAGCAAAAAGAGCCTTATGCTCAGGCGTGAGAAGATGTTCTGCTATAAGCATGAGAAAGTGAGCGTAATAGCAAGAAACCCTACGATTTGTGGAATGATCACACTTAGCTGAAATGAGACGTCTCAGAAGAATGGGTAAAAGTAATTTGCCAACATTGATCCTTTGATTGAAAACAACCGCAAGACCAATATACTGCAGAGTGGAAGTGATGTTGTGAAAATTTGATTTAGTGCAGTTGGCAAACACTTTGGAAAGTGTATCGAAGAAAATATCCCATTCAGAAACCAAATTGGATTTAGACAGCTTAGTTAAATTAATCACCCCCAGATAGTGAATGGCATGGAAAAAGTTTGAAATCTCATTTTCAGAGGGTAAATTACAGAAATTGTCCATTGGAAAATTTAACGCTCGATTGATGACTGTTTCATCAACTACATACTGTGTGTTTGCCACGGTGAAAGAAAAATATTTAGAATCATTGGCCACAGTAGAGGTTGTGCAAATCAGTCTAAGCAGATTGATATTTAATAGCACATTTGATTTAATAGCGGAGCTAAAAATCGAATGGTCATTTAAAAATCTAATCCACGGCTTAAATTTTTCCACATCACACTTTTCTGGATTAAAATAACCAACATGATTATGCGAGACAATTTGGAAATTGAGAGCCATTAAAAATATAATAAAACACACACTTTCAGAATTTTAAGAATTAAATTAAGAAAATTCGAATAATAAAAAAATTTATAATTCTAATTAAATCAATTATATCCGAAAAATTTAGAAAGAAATGTATCTCATTAATGTTCTTAACTCACAAAATCAGATTTGCAATCTCACAAGACACAAAACCAAATTGAAATACCAAACTAAAACTGATTTGAGAAAAAAATGAAGTGAAATAGTAAAAATAAAAAATTGACAGCACCTCCTCACTGTATGTATACACACGAATATGTATATATAACAGTTAAGTGTCCTGAGTAAAAACTCGAGCAAGAAGATCAATTGAGACTGTTTTGATCGAAGAGAGAAAAAACACAACTATTGAAATGATTTTAAAACTGAATTCAATCACAAAGATTATTAAGTAGGACAACTGGTATGACAGTCGAGGATAGTCATACCGATTGTCTTCCCGATTGTCATACCAGGCAAACGGTTGGAATTTAAAAAGGAAAAAAATAACTGGTATGACAATCTGATAGTCATACCAATTGTCATACCAGTATAAAATACATGAATTAAATCGAATAAACTAGAAAGACAATCGATAGTCATACCGATTGTCATTCTAGTACAAAATAAAAAAGAAATATATATGACATAAATTTTATTACTGGCAAGACTATTGATAGTCATATCGATTGTCTTGCCAGTATAAAACTAAACTGAAAAAATAAATAAAACACATATACACTGAAATGACTTTCAGTAAGACAATTCTTGTCGATTGTCATTGCAGTTATAAAACAAATTAAACAGAATTTACACTAACAGGATATATTAACAAAAAAACAATATTTCAGAAATAATTATATTTTATTCCAAAAATAGATTTCTGTTGAATTTTAGCAAATAAAATTCATAGAAAAATATTTTTAGAGAAAATAAAATATTCTGAGATATTAAAATTAACAAGTAGAATAAATAAAGAAGATAAGATAATAAAACTTACATAGAAATAAGCAAGAAAAAATGATAAATATGATAAAATAAATTTGCAAATGAATTTTTCATTCATGAAAAATTCATTTGTAAATTCATTCAAGAACAGATCTCAGATATTAACTAGTTTAATCACTAAAGCTATTCAACATACCCAATTTACCAACTAATCTGGTAAATGTGGATTCATCAAGTGGTTTAGTGAAAATATCTACTATTTGTTCTTCTGTTGGAACAAAAAATAGTTCAACAGTACCATTCATGACGTGCACTCTAATAAAATGATACCTGATGTCAATGTGTTTGGTCCTTGTATGCTGCACAGGGTTGTTGGTGATGGTTATTGCACTTGTATTGTCACATAGAATAGGTATTTTGTTCAATACAGAGCCATAGTCCCGTAGCTGATTCCTAATCCACAAGATCTGAGCACAACAGCTTCCAGCAGCAATATATTCAGCCTCGACCGTTAAATTGGAAACTGTTTGTTGTTTCTTGCTGTACCATGAGACTAGTCTGCTACCTTGGAATTGACAACTCCCTGAGGTGCTTTTCCTATCAACAACTCTTCCTGTGTAATCAGAATCTGTATATCCAACAAGGTTAAAACCACATTCTTTAGGGTACCAAATACCTAGATTTGGTGTTCCCTTAAGATATCTCAAGATTCGTTTAACAGCAACGAGATGAATATCTCTAGGATCCGCTTGGAACCTTGCACATAAGCATGTAGCATACATAATATCTGGTCTACTTGCAGTAAGATAGAGTAACGAGCCAATCATACCTCTGTAGCTTGTGACATCTACCTTAATGGAGTTTTCACATGGTCCAAGCTTGACAGCTGTAGTTGACGGAGTCCTTGCTGATGCAAAATCCTCTAGATTGTACTTTTTGAGGAGTTCCTTGAGATACTTGGATTGACAAATAAAAGTTCCATCTAAACTTTGATTCACTTGTAATCCAAGAAAGAACTTCAGCTCTCCCATCATGCTCATGTCAAATTTGTTGTGCATTAACTTAGCAAATCTCTTATAGAGATTATCATTAGTAGACTCAAATATTATATCATCCACATAGACTTGGACTAATATAGTATCATTCTTATGCTTTTTAGAAAAGAGAGTTTTGTCTATGACACCTCTTATGAAGCTATTTTTAATAAGAAATTCAGAGAGAGTGTCATACCATTTTCTAGGAGACTGTTTGAGACCATAGATAGCCTTGAAAAGAAAGTAGACAAAATCCAAATGATCTGGGTCTTCAAAACCAGGAGGTTGCTCTACATACGAATGCTAGAAATATCCTGATGGCCTCTAGTCTAGCCACTGGAGCATAGGTTTCATCATAATCAATGCATTCAGCTTGAGAATATCCTTTAACTACCAGTCTTGCTTTATTTCTTGTAACCACGCCATCTTCATCTAGTTTATTCCTGAATACCCACCGAGTACCAACAGCTTTCTTGTGTGTAGGTCTAGGTACCAGTTTCCAGACTTGTTGATGTTCAAACTGATTGAGTTCATCTTGCATAGCAATCACCCAATCTGGATCAGTCAGTGCTTCTTCAATCTTCTTAGGTTCCATCTCAGAAAGAAATCCCGAGAACAGACATTCATTTTAAGTAGCACGTCTAGTTCTGACTCCAACATCTGGATCACCAATAATCAACTCAAAAGGATGAGCTTTATTCCAGACAGTCTGTCTTGGAAGATTTGATCTTGATGATTCACCTTGAAATTCATTGGGATGTTGTGTCCTACTAGTTGATCCTTCAGCATCTTCCCCCGAGTTGTTGTCAGGTTGACTTGATGATTCTTCATCAGTAGCAGTGGTATCTCTATTGTTGCCAATGTTTCCATCACCATTACCTTGAGTATCATCATGATTAACATGTTCTTCACCAGCAACAACCTCAGGTTCTTGATCATGTTCTGATTCTGAATCTGACATATCATCAAACTTCAGTTTCTCAGAAGGATCTTCAGTTTGGATACTAGAGAGTTTAGTGTCATCAAATGTAACATTGACACTTTTAGTTACTTTGTGTTGATCAATGATATACACCATGTATGATCTTCTTCCATATCCAACAAAAATACCCTCATATGCCTTTGCCTCGAATTTACCACGACGATCATCTCCATCCTTGAGCACGAAGCATCTGGCACCAAATACATGAAAGTATTTGATAGAAGGTTTCTGTTCATTCATAATCTCATAAGGAGTCTTCATGAAGTCTTTGTTGATTAGAGTTCAATTCTGAGTATAACATGCAGTGTTGACAGCTTCAGCCCAAAAGTACATTGGAAGACCTGATTCACTTAACATAGTTCTTGCAGCTTCAATCAATGTACGATTCTTTCTTTCTACCACTCCATTTTGCTGAGGGGTTCTAGGATTGTCTGGTAATCCCTTTGTCTGTACAGAATCCACTGAGAAGTGAATTCTTGAATTCTGTTCCATTATCTGACCTTATTGCTCTAGCAGGGACATTAGAATCTAACTCAATCAACTTGATATGATCAATCACAACTTGTGGTGTTTCATCCTTAGAGTGAAGGAATAAAACCCACGTATACTTGTAATAGTCATCAACTATCACAAAACAGTAACACTTCTTTGACATCGAAAGAACATTAACTGGTCCAAATAAATCCATGTGCAATAATTGCAGAACACCAGTTATGGAGGATGTGTCAGTGCCTATGTGACTTGCTTTCTTTGACTTTCCTTTCTGGCAAGCCTTACACAGTCCTTCTGGGGAGAATTCCAGCTGAGGCAGACTTCTGACCAATTCTCTTTTGACAAGAGAATTCATTGTTTTGAAATTGAGATGAGAAAGTCTTTTGTGTCATAGCCAACTCTCATCTGACGATGCCTTTGCATAGAAACAATTGACTTTAGGATTGCTTCCAGAGTTCATGTCAGCTACGAACAGATTTCCTTTCCGGATTCCCATCAAGGAGGGTTTTTCACTTTTCTTGTGCAGAATCTGACACTTCAGCTTGTCGAATAAAACATTGTAGTCGTTGTCACAGAACTGACTAATACTAAGCAGATTGTGTTCAAGTCCTTGCACAACATACACATTTTCAATGATAACATTACCAGCTTGCAAACAACCATATCCCTCAGTTAAACCTTTGCTGTTATCTCCAAAGGTAACCACTGGGCCAGCTTTCTCAACCACATTTGATAACAGGGCTCTATCTCCGGTCATATGTCTTGACGATCCGCTGTCAAGAATCCACACTACCGGTTGCACCTATTTAATACCCTGCAATACAAATGGATTAGACCTTCTTCAGAACCCAAGCTTGGTTGGGTCCGGCATACTTGTAAAATTGGCCTTTATCAGGCAAAACAACATTCTTAACTTTAATGTTCTCAACTTTCTCAATGACTGGACATTTAACCTTGTAAACAGCCTTGACAAATTTCTTTTTAGGCTTAGGCACAAATGTCTCCTTTCTAGCTTTAGGAGGATTAGCAGTCTTAGACCTATTATGCTTCTTATTATTCACATGCTGACGAGGAGTAGTCTTATCACTAGAAACATGCTTATCATTAAAATAAGCAACCATCAAATTAAAAGCACAAGACATGCAATTAAAAACACCACATACTTTATGAGAGGAATTAGCAACATGCAAATTATGCATGGTAGGCATGGCATTTTTGTTATCCAACTCAGGTGTGTCTGAGTTAGTCTTAGTTGCTTTCACAACTTTGACTGGAACTTTCGACACACTTGACTTGGAAACAACCTTCTCATTAGCAAGATCTTCAGCATATATTTCTTCTTGAATAATAAAAGAGGTCTCATCAAATGGTTCAACAATTGATTTTTTATAGAGGGGTTTATCAACACTCTTAAGCACATGTGGTACTTCCCTACCTTTAGCACAAACGTGAGGAGGGGAGTTTATGCCTAATTCTCCAATAGCAACATTATAATCATAACCTACTCCAGATGTTTTATTAATAGCTTGCTTATTGTAGAACTCTTTAGCCTTAGAGCAAGAATTAAAGTAAGCTTTGACCTTAGTCTCAAGACCGGTGATCTTGTCTTTGAGAATAGTTTCGAGTTGTCTATAACAGTCAACTCTATTCTCTAGAAAAGACACTTGTTCTTTTAATTTATCTTGATTAATGTGCACAAATCTTAATTCATTGACCTCTTTCTCAAGGTCTTTGATTCGTTGAGTTAACATTTCATTATCACGACGAGCACAATCTAAGGAGCCTCCTAGATGATAGACTAATTCAGCATCAGTAAATTTTACCTCTTTTATTGACGATGAGGTGTTTAAATCACTAGCCATAAGAGCAAGATTCCCAACTTCTTCATCTTCACTGTCAGTATCATCCCAGCTTCTTCCCTTTGCCGGGTAATCCCTTTCAGATTTACTCTTCTGATTAGAATCATAAGAGTTCTTCCTAACTTATTTTGGCTTCCTGCATTATGTGGCAAAGTGTCTCAACTCATTGCAGTTAAAGCATCGAATGGTGCTTCGATCAACCATCCCTGTTGTATCCACCACTGTTGGTGTTAGAGGATGAAGATCCACCTTTCTGGAATCTGTTGTAGTTGGACTTGTATTTAAATTTGGGATTCCTCTTGAATCTGACATTGGAGAATCTCTTGACAATCAGGGCCATTGACTCATCTTCCAATTGCTCCAGTTCTTCCAAGGAGTAAAAATCATCTCCTGATTGATTTGTAGTAGGAGGATCAAATTCTGCTACTATCACATTTTCTTCAGTCTTGGAAGACTGTACCATTCTCTCTGATTGGTGAGATTGTTGTTGTTGTTGTTCTTCAGCTACTAGAGCAGTAGACGTGCTGACCACTCTTCCTTTCCCGTAGACTTCCTTCTGCTGAATCTGCTCCAACTCATAGGTTTTTAGCACACCATAGAGCCTTTCCAAAGAAATCTCATTCAGATCTCTCGCTTCTCTTATGGCCGTGATTCTATGTTCAAGATGAGTTGGCAGTGTTAAAAGGAACTTTTTGTTGACCTCCCTGATTGAGTAATATTTTCCATTTATGTTCAGATTGTTGATCAATGCATTGTACCTCTCAAACACTTCAGTGATTCCTTCTCCTGGATTGGATTTAAAGTGTTCATACTTAGAGGTTAGGATCTCTAACTTGTTCTCTCGAACTTCCTCTGTGCCTTCATTAATCACCTCAATAGTTTCCCAGATGTATTTGGAATTTTTACAGTTCATCACATGTCTGTTCATCAAGGGATCAAGGGAATCAACTAAAATTAATTGAAGGCTGGCATCCAAGGAGGCTTCTTCTTTTTCAGCAGGAGAAAAATCCTCAGGGTCTTTTACATAGGTTCTAGCTTTGGTAATTACAACATCATCTTCTATAACCTCTGGTTCAATAACCATTGGAATTTTTGGACCCTTCTTTAACACGTCCAGATATTTGGGATTTGCAACTTATAAAAACAAGAGCATCTTCTTCTTCCACATAATATAATTTTCTTTATCGAACAGTGGAATTTTAACAGTTCCAACTTTTTGTGTAGTCATTATGAATTTTTGAGTAAATAAAAAATTCAAGGATTGGAAGAATCACAAAAGTCTAGGATCTTGATTTGTTCGTTAATCAGAAGGCTCTGATACCAATTGTTAGGTCCCAATATGTTTGTAAAAGGGGGGTTGAATACAAACTATACCGTTTAATCGAATAAAATATGGAATAAAAAAGTGAAACAAAATTCAAGTTAAATAAAACTATTATTAAACTTGAAAGGTGTTACAACAACGGTATCGTTTACAAGGGATTAATCTCAAATAAATTATTCCAAATCTAGAATAAATTCGACATGAACTTTTTGTATTTTTGAAATAAAAAGGATCAAATGCTAAAAGCAATTTGAGATTAAGTTCTAGGGATTTTGATCCGCTAGATAGTTATACAAGAACAAGAGAAGGATTTCTAGTGGTTTAGATTTAACAATAAATACTAGAAATTAATGTCCTGAGAAATTGCAATAAGTTCTTTGCTTTTTTTTTTGTTCAGTGTTCTTGAGTTGGTTTTGATATTCAATGCTCTGCTGTTGAAAATTAGCTTTTGTTGTTTAAGTAATCAAACAACCACCTGATTTGTTGGCAAGACAATCCTTTTGAACTAGCAAGACAATCGGTGAGACTATTGATTGAACTGGTAAGACTATCGGCAAGACAATCCTTTAAGCTGGAAAGACTATCGGCAAGACAACCTAAACAGACTTGGAAAGACTTTCGGTATGACAATCCAATTGTCATACCAGTTTAAAGGTTGGCACCTTTGAAACATAATATCAAAGAAATATAAATGAAATTTAATCATCTAAATCATAAAAAGGTTGGCACCACGGTCTAGTTCATTTGATGTCTTGATGTCTGGTCCTTTACCTAGATTATGAATAGCGAAGTTTGTTTCCATCCTTTTTTCATTATTCTTTTTATTTTCTTTGTAGAGGTCAACTAGATGTTTAGGTGTGCAAAAATACGTCGTCAGTGCCTATGAACCCCACATCCGAGACAGATATCCCTAACATCTTCTTCTTCTGGTGCCTTCCTTTTATTTGGCACCTCATGTTGTCATTTCTTGTGGCCAGAGTTGTTGTAACCATCACTATGCCACTTCAGGTGGCAAGAGTGATAATAATTCTGAAATCGGTCTCGAAAGTTTTCATGTCCATGGTTTCGTCCGTAACTTCGTCCTTTATTATGCCCTTTCCACGCTCATTCTTCTGGAATGACATTTTATGTACTTCAGGTAAATGGGCAGAGTCTGTGGGACATCTCTGATGATTTTTCAGTAACAACTCGTTATTCTTTTCAGCGACGAGAAGAAGAGATTTCAGCTCGCTATACTTTCGAAAATTGTGCTCCCTATACTGTTATGCCAGAGTCATAGTGTTGGGGTGAAAGGTTGAGATGGTCTTTTCTATCATGTCAACATCACAAATATTTTTACCACACAAGTACAATTTTGAGCTAATTTTGAACAAGGCAGAAATTTTTACCACACAAGTACAATTTTGAGCTAATTTTGAACAAGGCAGAATTATATTCAGCGATAGATAAAAAATCTTGCAACCTTATATTTATCCAGTCATAACATGCATGTGGCAAATGGACAAGTTTTTTGTGATCAAACCTATCTTTGAGATTGGTCCAAAGGGTAGGTAGGTTTTTGACAGTGAGGTACTCAGATTTCAAATTTTCATGAATGTGGTGTCTAAGAAAAATGATAGCTTTGGTATTTTATTCAATAGTTGGGGTCTTTCCTGATTTTATGGTGTCTTTTAGTCCGTTAGCACTAAGATATAATTCCGCGTCAAGCACCCAAGACAAATAATTATTCCAGACACATCTAATGCAACAAAATCTAATTTTGCAAGATTTACCATTGTGAATGTAAAATAATTATTAAAATATGATATAATGTGTCACATAAATATTTAAACAATTATTTTCAAACAATAACATATATGATATAATTAATAAAAAGTTATTACGGCATAACCAACCATAAAACTTTTGAGTAATACTTGACGACATAGCCATCTTTATAGTATTTAAATATTAATATAAATAAATATGTAGTTAACGATAATATTTAGAATCAAATGATTAAATTTAAAATGTACCCTTTTTTGTTGGAAAAATTTCAGTTGGTACAGATTTGTGAATAAAATTAAGTCGTACTTCTTATATGAACCAAGTTTAAGTCAGTAAAGATTCGGGTTCCTTCGTTTGCCAGAACCGATTATATCTTCCTTTTCTCGAGTATAAGTTTAGACGGAGACTCCTTCTTCATCGATTAAAATGAACAGTATTTTCGTATTAAGCTCCGGCAAAGACTCTGCCGATAACGTATTATATAACTTATATATAAATTACTTATAAAAAAAAGAAGAAAGGAGAGCTGTGAGTAATTTGTTAATTTGTATTGCTAACATAGTGTTTCGTGTGTCTCAATATTGTTCGGAAAAAGAGTCCTATTTATAGCACATGCAACCAATCTAATTTACATAATATAAATTTATGAGTAAATTATAAAGTGGTGGTCATTTTACATCGATTTTCAAAATAGTTGCCAAATTTTTAAATTTTCAAAATAATGGCCAACTTTTTGTTCCGCCTTTCAAAAAAAATGGTTGTCGTCAACTCCCGTTAAGTCTTCGCCGTTAAATAATATATTTAAAGCGTAAATTACAGAATGGTGGTTGTTCTTCGCACTTATTTTCAAAATAGTGGTTAAACTTTTATAAATTGTTGAAATCTTTTTTCACCTTTTAAAAGAATGATTTCGTCAAATTACTATCTGGACTCACATCTTTATTGTCACAAAAAAACATATGATATCGCTAAATAAATAAATAGGTACAAACACAACTTAAATAATTATTAATTTTATCACTTCTTCTAATCTAATCAAGTGCTTGACTTCTATATTTTTTCAACCTCCTCACACAAAAATATGAACAAAAATTGAGAATTTACCAAAAATACTAACTTTTCTAAGTATTTTTGCGATTTTACTATTTTCTGATTTTTTTTGCTAAAATACGGAATCAACCAAAGTTAACCAAAATCAACCAGATATGCAACTAGTTGAATAAAGTTTTTTTGGTTGATTTGAGGTTGCATGCAGTTGCAGAAACTCGTCAAAGGTTGCATGCAGTTGATTTCAGTTGCCAAAAAAACGTATTTTTGCAAACTTTTTTGAAA
This sequence comes from Apium graveolens, assembly GCF_009905375.1. NCBI lineage: Eukaryota > Viridiplantae > Streptophyta > Magnoliopsida > Apiales > Apiaceae > Apium > Apium graveolens. Next base: position 56,958,205 of record NC_133652.1, read on the forward strand.
AATAGTATTTTTGCAAATTAAAAAGTATTTTTGCAAAATTTTTTAAAAAATGACAATATTTTTGCAAAAATATTTTTAGACTTGGATATTTTTCAAAAAAGTCCTAAAAATTTAGCAAAAATATAGAAAAGAGTATCCGGCCATTAAAAAAACTTATAACCAAAGTGATAATGATTTGTTAATCGACACCCGGTATTAGGATTAATCCAGAAAAACTCTTTAAAACTCTTCCTAAAATTAAAATTTAAAAATGCCATTATTTAAAATTTTTAAAAAATATAGCCACTATTTTAAAAATAAATGTGAAGTACGGCCACCAGTATGCAATTTACACTTTAAATAAATTAGTTAACGGAGAAAATTTAACGGGAGTTAACGACGGTCATTTTTTTGAAAGGCGGAAAGAAAAATTGACCACTATTTTGAAAATTTGAAAATTTGAAAATTTGACCATTATTATTAAAAATCGATGTAAATTACGGTCAAAACTCTGTTATTTACTCTAAATTTAAAATGAAAGTTAGAGACGAAATTATGTCGTTTGGTTTCGAGGTTCCGTGTGTAATAAATGAGACGCATAGTAACTTGTATTTTGATTGTGACGGTAGCATGAATTCATATTTTTTGACATTTCTGGAATTTTGACAGTTACCGATATATTATAACATGTCAGTAACTTGTGTTTTGATTATGACGGTAAAATAAATTCACATTTTTGACGTTTCTGAAATATTGACAATCACCGATATAGTCATATTTTTTTAGACCTGACAAAAAAAAAGAATCACAGAAAAATGGATGTGTGTTTTCTTTCTCTTTCTTTTCTGACAAAAAAAAATTAATTTGTTGAATATTTTAGCTTTCATTGTTGACTCGCCGCCTGTTTTACTTGGACTATTAATTTAGATCTAGTCCATTACTCCATTTTTCCTTTCTGGATTTGTTAGAAATCGGATGATGATAACGAACAAATCAAATATTTGATGGTCAATTATCTGGCTCGTATATTTATAAATTCAGTTTCAAGAATTCTTGAGTTTACATATTCAATTCATTCATAATAATTCTGCATTAGTGGGGAGTAGCTTAACTCATTTACCGAATTAGTCGGTGGTTTGTAAATGATTAAACTGAATGATTCATTGTGAGTAGTGAGTAGTCTGTAGAATGTATGGGGCTCAATTTGTCAACTCGTAACCCCGTGAGCTAGAGCATACAAATACACAGTGAAACATTAGGTTGAGGTCTAGCCACCAAGTGTCAAGTTGTACCACATAGAACGGCTATAATGATGAGTTAATGACACAGATAACTGAGAAATGTTAAAAAATACATTGATGTGACGTAGAAATCAAACTGAAAATAGCAATAATCGTCAAATTTTGATCAAATAAACACTCAGTAATGCACCACCTATTAGTCTTTGCTCAAATGCTTCTATGAGACCAAGAATAAACCGATATCCTGCAACCTAAATCAGTAGATTGGGTTCGTCAGCCATGTTGTACTGATCAACTGCAACAGAAATGAAGCCATTAACCTCCTTTTCACTTTCAACCACCACAACATTCTCCGAAATCTTTGTCAAGGCATGCCCTGCAAACCCTCCTTTAGATCCCGGGAGATATACTGAGTACTGAACATGATTTATTTGATTTGGAAACACCAGTAGTGACGAAAAATCTGCAGTCCATTTCTTCCCTTTTGCAGCCACAACTAACTTCCCAACCGTAGTCTTCAGTCTCATTCCGTTGACAGTGTTCTGATCAATCACAACTTGATTAATATTTGTAAATTTGCCATCTAAACTTATTGTTGGTTTTGAACTTTTAGAATTTCCGGTAAACATGTTATCAACAATAGTCAGTCCAGATATCTTCCCTTTAATTGCCTTAAGCACAACATTTCCTTCTCCGAGGAAAAATCCATTGGTAACATGAACTTGAGAAGGATCTTCAATGATTATAGAATTGTAATCTAAGTAACAATTGTCAATTCTAGTTTGTCCGGCCTTGACCAAAATTCCAACACCGCCAAAATATGTAGCTTTGTTGTAACAATGTACGCCTGTAATCATATTAGCAGGACCTCTCAATGTAATTCCAATGGCTGCTGAGAAAATTGCAATATCAGTGACTGCATTATCATTGCTAGCAAGGTCAATGGCCGTGCCTTCGAAATCCCTTTCACCTTTATCGCCCCCTACAGTTGGATGTGCACCAAGGAAACAAGTTGAAATGAAAGTTTCATGACCTTTTTGTACTTGAATACCTTGCGTCTTGAAGTGGAGAAAGAAGCAATCTACTATTCGGATTCTAGCTGAATCAACAACAAAAATGCCACCTCCTCGGAAACCTGAATCGAAGAGAATGTCTCTGAAAGTGATGGCCTCATAGTATATCCCATTAGTTTGGACTTTTTCGTCGGAGAAACCATCTAGTTTAGCAACTTGTGTACTATCGAGTTTGACAGAGTGTGGTGACCATAGTTCAACTAGATGCCGATCAGTTGGAAATGTCTCTGATGCGCGAAATGTTCCTCCTTGTATCTGGTAATTCCAAATAGCATCGGTAAGTTTTGGGATATATAAATCATATTCCTTGCAATTTAATTGAAAGTGTCGTATAAAAAGAGGGACAGAGGGAGTAGCTACGTAAAACATGTTTTTCCCATGCATGACATTGTATTTACATGCGCCGTCTGGTTTATGAATAAAGAAATTGGTCTATATTTTATACTAGGTAGTGAATAAAATTACCACGAGATTGCCGGTATAGGCAGGGAGGCGAATGGGCTTGTCGATTTTGAAACCGCCGCCTTGTAAATCAATAATAACACCACCCATGTCTGTAATCCCGGGCATTAGTTGCAGCCCTTGTTTTTCACTGGCTATTGCAGCTTCAATTGTTTTAAGTATTGCAGCACTGCTGTCATGCGCCCCGGTGGGGTCAGCTCCGTACCCTATGGGATAAAACACTCTTCCAACACTCTGTTTGTCGTTTACAAGAATTTTAGGTCAGTATAAAATAACATTGAAAAATCGGTTATAAACATAGAAATTGTTTTGTCCAAGAATGTGCATGTGCATACCTTAGGGGTGGTTGAAGGAACGGGAGCTGCTGCTGCTGCTGCTGCTGCGGTTTTGTGATCAAGCTTGGTTTCGAATTCATATAGTTTCTTCTGTTTGAGGAAATTACAAGATATTTCGTTTACGAAAAGAAACATAATCAAGAACAAAAGGGCTGTTGATCTAAATGGAAACGGCTGCATCCTCATTGTTTTATAGCTTAAAGATAAATATTAAGTATGAGATCTGAATTATAAGAGACAAGAAAGAGTGTGTGTGGGAGTATATGTGCATGGAATGATGCAAGTTAGGGTGCATATTTATAGATGATAAATACACTGTACATATGCTGCTGGTGCACTTGAAATTCAAGAAAGAGCTAGGATAGGAGGGAGGGATTTAAAGTTTAAAAAATAATGAATATTATTCCCCAGCTTGTCAAACAATGCGGTTACGTTTTGCTGACTGTTTGCGGTAACTCCTGCTTTAAGCCTTTAACTCGTGCATTTCAGATTTAATTTATTAATTAATTCAATTCTAGATGAAGGAAATTTTTTCCCTTTTTAATAATTACTCTACGAGGTAGATCAAGAAAATTTTGTTTTCTAGACCTCACATGAATAGAAATGGTAATTTTTTTATTGAACTGAATTCATAGTATTGTTAAACTTCAATCCTAATAAATTTACTTCAAAATAAAAAAAATTATATTAATATTTTCCAACTTTTTTAATTAATAAAAAATTGCATATACTAACCTGAACCATAATCTCTTAAATGTATAAAAAAATATTACTATTAGAATCAATTATACCTAACCAACTAATTTCTCTTGTAACTAAAAATTTATAATTTATATATTTTTTTAATGTAAAACTTCCATAAACGCACAAAAACAACAATCACACCCTAACAATTATATTTATTACTTAAATGCAAAAAAAAAAAACCGTAAAACAATTATAAATATCAAATTCATGAAAAACACGGATTACACCAAATTAATCGGAATAATTAATCAATCAAATGTATATACATCTTAGTTCAATAATATCGAGAAACTGATAAAGAAATGTATATACATCTTACTTAAACAGATTATAAAGAAATGTCGAAGATCTTATTCTAACACTCTCTAAAGGTTGTAAAGAAATATACTTCATAGATCTTATTCCAACACTCTGCCAAGGTTGTAAAGAAGGGATTTTATTCTAATACTCATAGCGTTCATGACGTCCATCTTTTTGAGACATTATATATTTCGTGTCAATAGTTAAGACTTCTCGCGCATGATCCTTATTTTAGGAAATTATGTCTTTTGTGTCACTATAAAATATGAGAAATATTGGGGGTGTCCACGAACATTCAAAGATATAATTTTATCTTCGTGTCATGATAAATTATGAAAATATTGGAATGTTAGAGAATCGAAGCTAAATTCTCCCGTTAGCCTTAATTTTGTTATCATGTTACGCAATCACTCATTCTAAAACCTAGGTTTATAGAAAAAGGCTGTTCACATAATATTATTTTAACGACTAAACTCTGTTACATGATCAGTTATAAGTTAATATATACTTCATCCCGTCTCTTTCAATTATTTACATTTCGGAAAGAGTACCTGACACGCATTTTAAGAGATGTGTATATAATATAGTTTTGTAACTTATTTTTATAATATTTATTTTTGAATAAAAATTTAACTATTTAATTGTTATTTAGAAAATAAAATTATAAAATTAAGTTACGGAATAATATTTTATATGCATCTTAAAATACGTGTCGGACACTTGACGAATTTTCTCTTTTTTGTTTGTAAATATTAATCAACATGCTTATGGATCACGATATACATTTTCTTACCAAAAAAAAAACCCATTTATTTCTTTTGTTAATATATATTCTTCGCAAATTCAACTTTCAGAAATGTTGTACTGTCCTAAAGGGGGTCACTTGACTTGACCCGTTTGAGCAGGCACTTTACTCTAAATATTCAATATACTGGTAAATTTCTAGTACTAAGTTTTAGCAACACCCTTAACCCAGAGCACAACATAAAAGGCCTGCGTTCCACGAAGCCCATAAAAGTTTTAGCCTTTTAATGTGTTACTCATGTTTAATGTTTAGACAACTGTATATGACTTTAGGTTATTTTAGTGTAAATTACAAAAAGACCTCCATCTTTAAATTACTTGACCAAAAAGTTTCTCATAACGAACCTAAACAAACAGGTTAGTTTTAAATCTAATATTTCTTTATCTACTAATATAATTATCTTTATATATAGTTGTCCCATGGAAAATAAAGAAACCAATGTTAGATTCTCAAAATGAATCCTTAGATCATCTCCGGTGCAGTTTTGTGTAATAGTTGGTTAAATTTATTAGCTATAATCGATTAAAGTTAGAAAAATAAGAAATACTTCCTCGTTCACTTTTTCAAATTTTTACGGTTAAATTCACCAAATTTATGAATTGTATGTGTTAAAAAACGGGTGTCAAATTTTGAAATATTAATTACGAAACTGTGAGAATATTAGTGTTGGGGAGTCAAACTCGAACCTAAGTCTCGAAGTAATCTGAATTCTTTATGTCAAGAAATTAGTCACTTTAGAATCTCAAACTGAATCTATATTCTAAAGAAGTCTGTATTAGTAAATTTTTCTATAAGGTTTTATATATATCAACGCTACGAGCCATCATCGTTTACTGTTTATTGGTTTACCAACTCCAAACAAACAATTTCAACCACTAAACCACCACATGCGTTGGCATGAATAGCGACTAAAATGCATTAACACAAGATTAGTTTAAGATTAGTCACAAATCTATCTGTTTTGGTCACTTAATCATTCAAATGCTTCAACACATTTTTCACTAGTTGATGCACAATAAACAAATGCACTTTTTCGTCTGTATGAGTTGTCTTAAGGAATTGAAGACATAATTTTCACCAAATCTGAAGTAACTTCCTTCATTATGCAGTCAAAGGAGGATTATATTTTGTGAATTTTCCACAATTACGTACTCAAGTACTTAACTTCTGCTGCTTTGGTTTTTCTGGAGACAAGAAAATATTATGTATCTGTGTGTCAAATTTTACAGGGCTGCAAATGAAATATTCTCTTTCATTGTCAAAAAAAAATGCTATCATTCAAACTATATTTATATAGTAACAACTTTTGCAAATCAATCATAGTATACATTTCATCTAAACCTGCTTAGATTTCTTGTAATTGTATCATCCAAACTTGATTCATGAATAGGTGGCACAAACCAGGCACTCACTGATCCACTGTGACAGTAACACTGGCTGGAACCACCACATCCGTCGTTATCACCACGCGATTATCTGTCACGCTACGCAATGCATGATTTGGGAATTGATCACCGGTGGCCTGTAACGAATATTGTACAGATTTTATAAGGTTAGGAAATAACAAATCTCGGCTAAGATCAACCATCCAGGAGCTATTATTTCCCTCCACAGTCCCACGAGCAATTGTTGACTTGATATTCATTCCCTTGGCATTGTTCCTATCAACTATTACTTGTTTCACATTCTTAAATTTGCAACTTCTTTCATCCAATTGCACTATGTCGATTCCCTTATCTGATCCGGAGAACATATTATCAACAATGTTTATTCCGTTTGCAATTCCTTTAACCGACTTGAGTAAAACAAATGCATCCCCGAGAAAAAAACTACTGGAAATGTGAAGTTGCACAGGATCTTCCGCGACAATACCAGTGTAATCCATATAACAATTCACAATCCGGGTTTGTGTTAAACCAGGCACTTTTAAGTAAACCCCCACCCCACCAAAACCTGTAGCCTTATTGTAACAATGTACCCCAGAAAGCGTATTAGCCTGACCTCCGATAACAATGCCAGTGGCAGCTGAGAAAATTACAACATCTGTAACTGCATTATCATTGCCATTCAAGATTATTGCAGTGCCTGAGAAATCTCTCTCTCCAGGATCGGCACCAGCAGTTATATGTTGTCCTAGGTAGCAATTACGAATATATGTCTCATGTCCACCTTGTACATTTATACCGGTGGTAGTAAAATGTGTGATGTAACAATTGTCAATGCTAGTTCTAAGTGAGTCCACAACTTGAATTGCTCCACCCCTGTAATTGGAGTCTAGCAGTAGGTCTCTAAGTGTTACGAATTCATAAATGTACTCAAGGTCAGATGAAGCTGATAGATCAATCAAATAGCCGTCTTTTGGAAAGTCATCTGAAGCCCTTAAGGTTCCTCCGTGTATCTATTAATTTCCATCAAGAATCACAATCAGCTTAAAGTATCATACAAAATTTGCACTCTTTTATTATTTTTAGTCTTCCTTCCTCTTCCACTCTAACTTTTTTGTAGAACTATGTCATTCCATTTCCCCGGACCAAACGGAGCATAAATTCTCTGTAGTGTGTAGAAGCACTACTATCTCTATTAGCTAAAGTGAAAAACTTAGCCTAAGAATAACATTAAAATAATCATGATGTTTCTTGACTTATTTTAACTTTAATAATTTGAAGTTCATATAAATCAAGCAGGGAGAAAAACAAGCAGCGAGAATAGAAAAACAGAACTTTGTAATGGAGAAGAATTGTAGTTTAGAATATTTTCCCCTCTAAATAGTAAATATCATTCCCCACATGAGTAAAGTCTCTAATTATATTATTCACATATTGAAACTTACTTAGGAGTCTATTATTATTGTCAAAATGAGAATAACGTTTGTCAATGTCTGTGTATGGGGGCCTATAACTCTGTTTCTAGTCCTTGTCATATTTTTCCATCCGCTCCAGCCAACATGCAAACGTGGTTGTTATGACGCCATGTCAGCAGGACCTTTGTGAGGACATCGTGTTCAACTGCATTTTATTTAGTGCTGAATTGCTGATACATTTTCTAATGAATACATCAGCATATAACTCGATTTTTCGGAGAGGGGGAGGGGCAAATAGCAAGTAGGCATGACTATGGTATTACAATTCTTATCTTTAAACCAAATTCTACCAAATTCATAGCAATCTACTCTCTATGCCTTGTATGTGCCGGTGTTTGTTGCCAATTAAATCATATTTTGAAAATAGACATTTCACATGTTATGGTTCATAGTAGCTTACCAAACAAAGTAGGAAGAAAATAGATATAGGCAAAGAGAATCAAGGACCAGAAATTTGATCATGCACACATATGTTGACACTTGGAAAATGCATCATGTAGAAAATGTAATAACTAGGATTAAGTAAAATTACCATTAGGTTACCTCGGCCAGCGATGGGAAGGCGCAAGGGGTGACTAATTTTGTAAATTCCGCCATCAAGATTAATCCTTACACCACCCAAATTTACAATTCCTTTCATCAGCTCCCCATTACCTGGTCCTTGCACTGCATCTGCTATTGCTCCGAGAATTGCATCTGTGCTATCTTTCTCCCCTGTTGGATCTGCCCCGTATGTTGTCACGTGATACTCTCGCGCTCTTGCTGTGCCACTTGTAGCCTACATATATATCATTAATATGTCATCAAAGTCCATAATTATTACTACTTATTCATGTGTTTGTACGTGTGTGCGCGTTAATGTGTACTTAGTACTTACTGAGGCTGATGATACTGATGGAGTAGTTTTAGATAGAGCTGCTGTAAGAATACTTGGGGATGGAGGTAGAAAAGGACTAGGTGGCCGAAATGTGGTGTCAAGTGGAGCAAATGTGGGCTTGTCTAATTGCAGTTTTCGTGTTTTATCGGGGTAGTGTTTGGCAGAAAAATGATGGGGTGGTGATGGAATATCAGGGTATGCATGAACTGTTGTGACATAATTCAGCAGCCATATAATCATGGAGAAAGAAATTGGGGCCTTTCCCACCATTTTTCACCCTGTCTATTCTCTCTGTTATAATGAGGAGAAAATTCAGGTCATGCAAAGAGAAGGGATGATTCAAAAATCCAAAGAAATGGGTCTTTAAAGAATGATGATATCTAATTTATGCTTGTAGGTGTAAATATTCTTATATTAAAGACATGAAGAAAGCAAGGGGTAAGGACAGAGGAAGGAAAATAAAAGTTTTTGATATGAAATTGGGTCACACAAACCAACACTGAAAGATTTAGAAGTGTCTCAGATGGGGTCTATTGTGATGTTAAATTGCGTTGGTTTATAAAGACTTGTATGAATTGTTGTTTCTAACTTCTATCTTAGACAGGAGCGAAAACGATGCAAGCAATTACCAACTTTTTACTTTTAGGATATCAATAGTATTTGACATTTTGCACAAGTAATTTTCTTCTTGATGCAAGTAATAGATTGCATGCACTTTCAGCAATAGACATATTTATACAAACGTTCGATTATCTAGAGTTATGCCAAGATCTTCGTATAAAATAATTAAATTACAAACAAATATCCCAAAAGTCGAACTATTTGACCTTCCGTAAGGGATAAGAACTCAAATATTGCACCATTCATTTGTTAGCATATACAAAATTGTCAGCATATACAAAATTGTCTTGCAACGACTAGATACATTTTATTAACTTGTTAATACATACTAAACGTGAAATATCATAATTTTAGTTTATTTTGATTGATTCGTGTATATTAATAATAGTGGACCCCTTACATACACAAAAACTCCACCTATCAAAATAAGCTAAACTCTCCGCACTTAGTTTAAAACAGTGACTATAATGATCTTTGGTGTTTGAAAAGAATTAGATTCTACTCGGACATTTATATATTATATATATATATACGCTTACATGTGCATATAAACTTTTAACATTGTTTCTTTTTGTTTGGGTTGCAAAATTAAGAGGATTTGGTTATCTACTTTTATCTAATCGTGAAAAATATGTTAGAGTTGGTTAAATGGCGTGACATGATCTAATGATTTGAAGTATTATTAAGATTGTCTTAAAAATATATTTTCCTAAAATGTGAGCTTTTGTAGCAGTGGTTCAAACGTTGTGATTCATGCCAAGGGGAGGGGCCTGAATGAAACGGATAGAATTTGTGAGAAACCAAGCTTTGTGGTTGCAATTCATAGTTGCCAGATAGAATGGTTGACGGTCAAACTCTCAATTGGTACTAATACAACAAATGAATACAAGTACCATGTTCAGTGTTGTCATAAAGATAGGAGAAGCAGTTGAATCACTTGCCCAGATGTGGAATAAGTTGGACACTAAAAAGATCGTAGAAAGTAAGGAACACAAAATGCAGTTGACGATCCGGTTATCCGAGTTGTTAGGTATAGCCACGCTCATCTCCTAGTAATCAATTTTTTTATGATTAGAGTTTCCAGTCCACAGGTATTAACGTAGTAACCTGATATTTTTTTTAAACAAAAAGTAGAGTGTCTCTCTTACTATTAATATTTTTCATATTTGGGTAACTAAAGAAGTGAACAAATGCAAAACATGTCGGGCCACCCCCAATATCTCCAAGAAAAGAGCTAAAAGTCTGGGCATGGATGTTCTACCTTACCGATATTGTATGCATATGTATGAAGGTTTGATAAATCAATCAAACTTTATATTGGAGCATACCGTACTATTCTTCTATAACGTCCAAGGTGGAACAGTCACAGTTGAAAGAAGCCAAAACATAACATCTGAAAATCTGATTGCAGGATAGTTCAAAAGACTGGGAAAAGACAATAAAAAAAATCCTGCAGCTTCGGTACTAAAATCTGCAGGAAGACATTATTACTCTATATTTGTATTCAAACCCACAGAATAATTTCAGTTATGTGGTTTTTAAGTTTAAGGGGTTGATACCATAGATGGGGGGTGCAGACCAGGGGGGGGGGAACTCTAAACCTCTTGTAACAAGAGTAACAATTTTGTCACGCTGAGTCACTCCTACTTCTCTGGGAAATGAACATTTAACTGCCAGTGTGCATAATCTAATGGAATGAAAACCTCTTGGATTTAATTTTTCTCCTTCTTTCACTATGAGGGCAGGATGCCAGGATCTCGCTAGTCCAAACAAAAACAGGCGACATTAAAATCATATAACTGACCAAAAAAATGCATTCCTCATTCAGCCCTTCACAAATTCAGTGCCAAAAATTAAACAATTAATGCCCTGACTGACCTCTTAATGGCAATAAACAAGTAGTTTGAAATGGAAAAACAGTCATAAATCAGCCACTTGTTTCACATTGTATTATTTGGCTGCCTATCTTTTCTGTTATATATGCCGTTGTCGTAAAATTTGTTAGGCCAGTCTAGACGGTTAAGGTACCTAATAGTGATTGATTAACTATGCGGAAATTAATCGAAACATTAATGGGACATACTTTAATTTTTTTTGTGCAAAAAAATATAATTTCTGCCTTAACCCAGACCGGTCCAATTCAACAAAATTAAAAGATCAGCCTAACCAAAAAAAATTAACCTAATGCCAGTATTCGCATCATCTAACTTACTATAACAAACATTTTGCACAAGAGAATAGAAACATGCCTGTATTACAGAACCATATTGTGCACATATCTTTTGAAACCAAACAAATAGATTTTCCACAACAAAATAGAAACATGTCAGGACTTCACTAGCATATTATGCAAATAAATTTTGAGACCATGCAAAAGCAGAATAATTTCATTAGCACAGATCAAATATTAAACCTTCAGAGTAAATAGCATCTATTGACATACTAACATAGTCCAATACAGATACTAACAATAAAATTACCACATTCTCTAGAAATTAAGAATCAAACCCATTCAACGTTAACCCAATCTCGATGAACTCACATCTTTCTTGGAGAGTAAAAACCCACGGGTTTTTGAATGAGGTAAGTTATTGAAATGTATAACCTGATTGAAACATGATACATATTATTAGCTCCTTAAAATTTTGATGGAGCTGGTAACTTCACCGTTAACAGGAGCTAAAGCAGTACAACATTTCACTTTTAGTGTGCAGTAGCACCTAATAATCAGTGTTTAAATAACAGAGAGTTTTCACGAAGGTGAACATGGAAATAGTTGAGACATTCATTAACCTAGTAAACATATGATTTTCTTAGAAAATAAAATCGTAGAGTCTCTCGTTTACTAACTTAATCATTTTTTTCATATTTGGGTAACTAAAGGTGCAAAACATGTCGGGCCACCCCCACAATATCTCCAAGAAAAGAGCTAAATATATGCATATTTATGAATGTATGATGAATCAATCAAGCTTGATATTGGAGCAAATTGCACTCTTCATCTATAATTTATAAAAGGAAATACAGTCACAGTTAAAAGAAACCAAAACATAAAATGTGGAACTTGGTGGCAGGACACAAAAGGTTCAAAACACTGAAAAGGAACAATAAAAACATTCTATAACTCTGGTATTTAAATCTGCAGGAAGAAATTATTCTTTATTTGTAGTCAAACACCCAGAATAATTTTAATTACTTGATTCTTAGGTGGGGTGGAAACCAAAGAGGGGGTATGGCAAACTCTAAACCTTTCTAACACGGGTAGCAATTTTGTCACGTCGATCCTACTTTTCTGGACAATGAACATTTAACCATCAGTAAGCATAGTAACCATCAGGAAGACATTATTCTTTCTTTATGAGCACAGGATCTTAATAGTGCAAACAAAAGGGAAAAAATATTACCTAAATGGACCTTCACCAAGTTCAGTGCTAAAAATGAACAATCATTCTCTGACCTGACTTCCCTCTCACTGTCTTAAACACATATAGTTTGAGATTAAAAGAAAGAACTTTGAATCTAAGTCAGAAATCGGCAATGTTTTACATTGTATTCTTTGGCTGCCTATCTGTTTCCATTAAATATACCAGTGTCATAAAAAACGCTAGTCAAGAATAGACACTTAAAGTATCTTCTAGCTATTAATCAACTAGGCGGGAATTGATCGGAGCAGTAATAAGACAATTTGACATTTTAGTTTCCGCCTTAATCTAGCAATTTAAAAAGAAGTCAAAACATCCACACAATTTTTTTCCACCTAAATCTGACATATTTGGGTCATCTTCTACCTTAATGTAACAAATAGGATTTTGCACAACAAAACAAAAACATACCCGTTTAAATATATAGCATATATTCTGAAACCAAACAAATACATTGTGCACAACACAATTAAAAACATTCCGAAACCATGCAAAAGCAGAATATCCCATCAAACATTAAACCTCCAACTCCAAGTACGTAACATCTACACACAAACCAACATAGTCCAAGAAAGACATTAACAATAAAATTACCACATTGTCTAGAAATTAAGATTAAAATCAAACCCATTCACCATTTATCCAATCTCGATGAATACGAATGTGGGTGGGAGAGTAAACACCCCGATCCTTGGGATGCTCAAAACGAACACGATACTTGTTCCCAACTTTCCCGGTGATTTTACCAGTCCACCACCCATCATTGTAATAAACATCAACCATCTGTTTTACCTGAAACCCATTTTCCGGCGTGGAATCCTCCGGAACCGGACGAATTTCATCGCCGGGAATGAAGGCTCTGAGGGGAGCAGAAGAATCATCTTCTTTGACTAAAGTAGTGTACTGAACAATGTAGTCATTGTCTGAAACCTTGGAAATTATAACTGCCTCGTAAAAAGAGCCCTCGAAGCCTTTTTCTTGGCTTATGATCTCCACGTCATCTCCTCTTTTGAAAGCAGCCATTCAAACCCTAGAGACTAGTAGCAGCAGATTGCAGTGAATGAGAACTAAAGTGTTTCAGTCCAAGAGTAGCACGTATGAAAAATCTAATTATATTGTCCGAACTATATAATATGTTCTTCTTTCCTTGTTTTCAAAATATTTTTGTTGATTTTTTACTACTTTTGATTTTTGAACGCTTATTTAAATCAAAAAAATAATTATAAAATTTTCAAAAATAATTTATAATTTTGTGGTTAAATTATTTAAAATGTGTTGGGCAAAATTTGAACAACAATATTTTAAAACGGGGTAAATCAGAGCATTATTATATAAATAACTCAATTAGTTAAAAGATTATCTCTTGTCGTCCTATCAAAACAAAGGCCCTTTCTCGATTTACATTTTCAGCTAAAACCAAAAATGCAACTTCAGTTGCTGTTTTCTAACCTTTTTTTTCTTTTAACTTATTTCATTACTTCAAGTCACTTTTAAAACTCTAAACAACATTTTATCTTACATTTTTTAATAATAAAATTCAACTTGAAAATACGTTTTCAATTATTTTTAATTAATATTTTGCTTTTCATATATTTTTTATTGGCTTTCAGAAACTTTAAAATTTAAAATTAATTTTTTAAAATTCAAGTGTGGGCCCCATTTCATTATTTTTAATTTTTTAGGATTCAATAATTCCCTTTCAGGCTTCGAAATATTTAAAAATAAATAATATCACGCCTAATTTAATAAATTTTAACATTTTAGGATTCACCAATCCCCTTTTAGGTTTTAGAAATATTAAAAAATAAATTAATAAAACATACCTATAGCCTAAACCCTAATTTATTATAAGGTTTTGGGCCTTTAAACCTTAGGAACCGAAATCTAATTATCAACCATTTTTAATATTTTACGATTCACCAATTCTCAAATTGGGTTTTAAAAATATTAAATTATTTATATGTATGAATAAAATACGAACGAAACACCTTTTAGAATAAAATTTTGAGCTTGAAAACATAACTTTATTGAGTATTTTGGGTAAAAAAAAGTTAAAAAAAGGTGGAAAACGGCAATGTATATAGCGTTGAGACTATAAAAACAATTTCAAATAACATTTTTTCTTTGAATAACTTCATTTCAAATTGCATTTTTCAATTTAGAAAATAGAAAAAATAAAAAAAAATATCAGACAAAATTGTGTTTTTTATTAATAACAAAAACTTCAACCGAAACTCCGTTTTGAATTGACATATAGGGCCATTTTTTCCTAAAGTGATATTGAGGGTTTTTCTCGGTCAAATAGTGACATGTGGGGACAATACCATTCGATTCTCGCATCCCTCAAATTTTATAAGACATATAAGCCTAATAACAAAAAAACAGGGTAAATCAGTTCATAATAAGAACTTCTAAACAATTGGTTTAAAAAAAAGAACTTCAGAACAATCTTTTTAAAAAATTAAGCTGGTGATCAAAAATGAAAAACGCAAGGGGTATTTGTGGCTGTTAGTGTTAGATGGTTTATGGGCGACTTCAATGACGGATTTTGAATGGATTTAATTAAAATATAGTGAACTTGAGATTGTTATTTAAATTATTAGATGCAGTGCCAAAAACTGAACAAGTGTGTTTTCTTGAGCAGCCTCGTGAATCCTTGAAACATTTCACTTGATCACTGGAGTTGGTGTTGCATAGGCTGCTTGTGAGATGTAACTTATCCCCCCTTTTGATGTACCTAGGTACCCCTTGTAATAAAAGCTTTACAATATTCTACAAGGCATAAGATGATACGCATAGATCTGACCTACACGCCTCTCTTAGAGGCTGGAGACGAGAGTGGTTGAATGGAAAAGCTAGTTCTACAGCTCAGTTGGCTATAATTAGGGAACATAGACCAAACTCATTATTCCAAAGTAAACCTGGACACAAGCAGTTAAATGTTAAGTGAACTCATTTACTTGCATCATCCTTTATGTTTGAGATGAATAATGTTTGTGAGAATGGTCAAAAGCTACGTTCCAAAGAAGATATATTCAGTGCTCAATGCCAAGGTATTCACACGGTGCCCTAGGCCCTAAATTCATCACACATAATAAAAGTATAGGAAGTGTCTTGTTATCAAAAAACGAAGCATATCCAAGTCAAATTTACAACCAAATCCAAATCTCATGAATTACGAACAATTATATGGACAGGGACCATATGTCAAAAACTATTATATTTTTGTGAAGGTATAGGAATCCTACAAACTGCAGTAAGTTCATGACCGTTGAGAAAGAAAGAGATTAGCTGAATCGTACCTTCACAGTAGATTTACCTTATATGCTAAAATAATTCACTAGCAGTGCAAATGAGAATACCGTGTTCTCCTTTTTGCTGCCAGAGTTCTATCGAATTGTAAGCTGTAATGCACTCATCTCAACAATCACCATTTCATGAAATGTCAGAGTGTTATAAAATAATGCAATTTCATTATAAATGATAGTAAAATCAGACGAAATAGCTTACCAGGAGGGGGGGGGGGACTACACATGCGTAGTTTTTACTAAGATCTGACATGCAATAATTGCTGGCAAGCTGGAGATTTCAAGTAGAAGTTAAAAAATAAGATGAAAGAATTACCTTCACAAAAGAACCTCTAACAGAGTCTTCTATGCTCATGAAACTCAAAGATCTGTTCAGAAAGGAGTATTAACAGAGTCTCATATCCTGCAACCTATGCTCAATATTCAAGAAATATCGACTTGCAAAAACTAGTACACAGAGAGGACCGGGGGAAAGTACGGAGTTATCACTTATTTATGTGTTTATTGTGCTTTTATGGTCCAAAAAAGGAACAAAACTTCAGTAGCACCTCCATAACTTTGAAGCAGGAAAAGTGCATATCTTCCTACAGTTGATTGGAAAAAACCTTCTCCAATTTGATGAGAAAAAAATCTTAAATTTCGTTATCTTCCAGCCATGTCCAAACAGAAGACCTTAAACACACGTAAATAACTAGTCGAAGCAAAATCGACACAATAGACTTTTGCTAATTATCTGGACAATTTTAGGATATTATATTGTTTATAGAGAGATCGTAATTATAATGAATTATTTACAAAAATGCACTGCATTTTGAAAGTTCGTAAATCATAGATCACGTCATTCTATAATCATTTCAGAAGTTTTAAATAATAAATAACTTCACTTCACAATCTATAATCTTGTTATTATGAAATCAGCAGTTGCATTAGTATTCCTGCATGCCTTGGGGTGTTACTTATAATGTAATAACAGACCATGTTTGCCTATATAGCACCTATCAGATTACTTTGCCTTTTACATAGTTTATATTCCAGAATTAAATTCTAATATGATGTATGTAAATTTCTGAGACTACAAAAGTTCAAAGTCAATGTCACAGTCTCCTGAGCAAATACACTGCAAAACTGGCATTAAACAAAAATACGTGGTGATACACTCATAATTAATACAAAAATTATGCACAGAACAACAGGGAAAGATAATCTCTCTTGAATAATTTGATGTGCAAAACAAAAAAATGCCAACTCTATACAGACAACATCAAGATTACACCCGATCAAAATTGTTTCTGCATCAAAAAAACAAGAATTACACACACAAATACATAAGAGGAATAAAAATTACCATGCATAAGAACATTTTATCAATTCTTATTTTTACTTGGGCCGACTTCAATTCACATGTCAATATATCAGTCCTTTTCGGTAAATACACTGCTAAACTTGCATATTGTAAACATAAAGCGTGACAGTCCCCAAAATTAGAAGTGGAAATTATACAGAAAATAACAGTAAAACCAAAACAATAAGTTACGTATCTCTAGATGACTCAAAGTGAAAGAAAGTTAGGCCAACACTATAGCTTATACGTAAAGATTACACCTTTTTCAACACTAATGTATCCTGTGTAAAGCAAACATGAATCACAGCAAAAAAATGAGAAGCAAAATTACAAGCCATATTAAATTACAACATTACTTATTGTTTTTAGTTAAATTAACTTAAACCAACAACTATAGAAATAAGAAAGAACCCGAGAATTTAAAAATGAAGTTAAGAATAAATTTATCAACGTAAAAAAAGGTGAAAAAATTAATTATATGAAGCAAGAATTAATTGAACATTGCGAGTAAGCCTATAAAGATCACACACTCAAAAATGCCAATTAAACATTAATTCAAAAAGGAATTAACAACTTGGATATTTAACTCCATCTACACCCCCATTTTATGCAAGCTACTGCAACCACTATGGAAAGTAACAAAGTTTTCTCAACGTAACATCCCATTTGCGTGCATAGCTATCTTTACGGAAATTAACAAAACGACAGTGAGATTGTATGTGCAAAAATTCCCAGGATATACTAGCAATCCATTTCTTATGACCCTATAATTTGACAGATCAAGTCACTTCACCCAGAAAAGTATTCACAGTAACATGATGTGTAAAAGATGGAAGGGTTCAATTGAATTAGTAAGATCAAATAATGCAACTGAGATCCTGGATATCGCGGTACTCAACCAGCTGTATTATTAAACATATAAGATTGTGAAGATGCAAATCACGTGTAAAACTTACATAATATCTAAATCTTAAAGATAATTACCTCAACATTAACTAATGTGCAAAGCATAAAGATCATAGGGATTTCTCACGGTGAGTTTGAGTTTATATTTTAGGCTAAAATAGCAATAAAGTGAAGGGGGATGCTTAAAACCAACGAACAAGATATATGCCTTAATTTGCTTTCAGTGAGAAACTGAAAAGGAAAGATAGGTACACATATGTAAGGAAATTCAGATGCATATAGCTCCTTGTAGCTAAGTCTATGAAGCTGCACAATGAACAACAAAAAAAACCATGTCCTCTTTTATGTACCTATATTATTACCTTAAAGTTTGAACTCCAAAATAGTACATTACACTATTGCAGACACCCTGCAGGCCCTTAAGGGATTGAGGATTTAACTAGAAATGACTTGCTTGGTCCTCAATAAGCATGTCGTAGGTTTGTGGCAACACCAAAAATAGCACAAATCATAATTTTTATTTTGAATAGTCTAAACTTACAATAAGAAGCTGCCTTCTACCTTTCCATTCAAGATGTTACTCCCACTGACAAGATGTTTACCATCCGGCAGCCATGCAATACAAGAACCCAATTTCATAGAATAATGCTGTGTAAACTAATAGCTTAATAATTAGTGTAGCGGATAAAGGATTCTAGTAATGTTTGTAATTTGCATTTTGTAATCTCAAAGTATGGATTGGATAATGATGAATTTATTCCAACAAAAAATTTACAGTGTATCAACATAAGTATAAATTGTTAAATTGTATGTCAATTAAATTTAAGACTCAATTTTAGCTCAACTTAAACTGGATAAAAAGATTTGGATCAAAGTTCATTATGAATTTCCAATAAATGATGCAATGCACGAAGAAAATGGTTTCATAGAAATATGGACAGTAAATATATAAAGAAAGCCACACGTGTACTTTAGTATTACAAATCTATAAAACTGTTCTGTAGTCAACAACCATGTTTCTTATCATCTCAAGTAAATGACTTGATAATTTTTATTATTAGAAAATCAATACACGGAATTAGTATTAAGAATAGTCATGCCTAACATACTTAACCAAATTGCTAAATCTTAACAAGACGGTGAAATAGTAACAGAGAAGAATATTAGTAATACTGCTTAATGTTTCTCATTGATAACCAATTACAATAAATCTCAAAGTTACAAAAGGGATTTTCATTCAGTTATATCAAAACAGAGCCTGGCTTCATCCCAAGGACCATTGATTTCAAACTTGTATTCTTGAATTCTTATCAACCAATAAGGACACACCAAATTAACGAAAACCAAAACACTAAAAAACAGTACAAAAAGTAATGTGTGCAACCTATAAACAAAGGTCAATGTCACTGTCATCAATACGAAGGAGATGAAAATGTGCAACCTAAATGAATATTTCTTGATGCAATAAGTGACTAGAGGAACAAAGAGGAAAATTTGAACAGAGAAGAACACAATAGCAAAAACATGAAGTCTGGAAGGAAGGCGGGAGGCAATCAAGAGGGAAGCCACAATCGAGGCATTTAGTGAGATATTGCTTGTAAAACTAGGATTTTCTAGAGCACCGAGAGCTTTTACGGTGGACCCTGAGTAGTTATGCAGGAACAAATGGAGCATTACAAGTGAAGCTGTAAGTGCTATAATTGTGTCTGAACTTATAGACCTGGTTAGTGTGTGATAAATGGGAGACAACACATACAAGGCAGTAATGAAAAAGGATATTTTAAGAAAATAATTGAGAAGAAGACTAAAGGAAAGCATTTCCGCAGTAGAGACAAGAACCAAAAAACCTAATCCGAGCACGCTAACATCAAGAAGCAATAGAAAATTTTCACTGATGGTAGATTGAAGAGTGTAGGTCCAAACTAAGACCACTAAAGCAACAACGCAAAGATACTGGGAGATTGAAACCGAGTCTAACATCACCTTCAGCATTGACCGTTTAACAACATTAGCATTCATGACCATTTCTGCAAGGAAAGAGTCGTCAATGTGGTTATCATCAAACCCGGGTTGCATTCCACCATATGCAACTTTCCTCCACTTGGGTTGGCTAGACGCAGGGTTCTCAGTACGATTAGTCTCCATTTGAATTACGCCTGCACCTAAACCAATACTAAAATCTTGAGATTGCACCACACTTAAAAGAGTAGAGTAACTGACTTATTTCATCACATACAAGAAGCTGTTATAATTAAAATTATGACAAGAAAGTTAAACATAAAAGATGACTAAAGCATTACATTTTCATTAGTCACACAAAATGATCTCAGGGGATTTTCATCAAACAGTTGGTGTTCAATAATAAAAGAGGATCAATGAACAGTAATAAATTTTATAAATATCTCCCAGTAAATTGGAATCACTAACATAAGTCATTATAAAGAGTGAAATTAGCAGTTAATACATAAGATAGAAGTCTAAATATAAGGACAACTAACTGAAGAAAGATGACATTACCTGATTGTTTGCGCTGCTATGAGCCTATGACTATGAGTATGGTAATGGTTAATGGTTCTGATGAAAAAACTTAGAGAAAAAAGACACCTACATTTTTTTTGCAGAGAACTTGTACTGATATATTTCTTGTTATTTCTTTTCTTCTTCTAAAACTCAAGGTAAACTAGCCATTATATAGGCTTTACAAACATATTAAAACTAACTATTACTAAAACTAACCACTACTAATTAATGGGTAAATTACAAGTCCATAATTTACTCCATAACTCCACTACCCCACTATTAAACAATTCTAAAATAATATTTTTCTCTAATAATTAATCTATTGCTAAATATCTAATAATTAAATAAACAAATAATTAATAACTAAATTTAAGATTATTCCAACATTCACCCCATAATCTTAAATTTACGAAGCACTTTCTCTTCGTCTGCGATGCACTTCTTACCACCATCAATTTTGATGCACTATCTCATCAAAAACACTTTGGAGCACTTTCTCTCCAAAAACACTTTGGAACACTTTCTCTCCACAACTCTAAAGAAGTGGTTCTCCCTCGATCAATTGTGCCAACTTTTCTTCATCATTCTGAAATCTACAATTCTTTGACAGATGCCCATATTTTTTGCATTTGTAGATGCCATGGAAAATATTAAGGATAATATATATATGTATATGTGTATTTTTATAAGAGTTTTATAAGCCCTGGATCATATGGCTCTGATACCATGATGAAAAAACTTAGAGAAAAAAGACACCTACATTTTTTTTTTGCAGAGAACTTGTACTGATATATTTCTTGTTATTTCTTTTCTTCTTCTAAAACTCAAGGTAAACTAGCCATTATATAGGCTTTACAAACATATTAAAACTAACTATTACTAAAACTAACCACTACTAATTAATGGGTAAATTACAAGTCCATAATTTACTCCATAACTCCACTACCCCACTACTAAACAATTCTAAAATAATATTTTTCTCTAATAATTAATCTATTGCTAAATATCTAATAATTAAATAAACAAATAATTAATAACTAAATTTAAGATTATTCCAACAGGTTCCCAGAGTTTCAGGATCCGGTAGTAAAATATTTTATAAAATTGTCTTTCAAATTGTAGCGTTTCAAATTGTCTCGTTTATTTTTAGGATTTTTATATAAATAATCAAGAAAATATTTGTAAAAATAGGGATCAAAATGAAATTATATATGCAACCGTTTCATAATATATGCAACCTTTTCATAACCGGTCATTGTTTTTATAAATATTTTCAAAAAAAAATAGTATTTTTGATAAATTTTTTTATTTTTATAATTTTTATATTAAATTTTAGAATTAATTTATATTCTTCTAAATTTTCCATTTAATCATTTATCATCTAAATATATTTCAAAAAAATCTTCAAAATCAAAATTATTATATTAAGATTATTTTAAATTTTTCTTAAAATAAAAAAGATCAATCTTAATATTTTTCTCAAATATATTTTCAAGTTCTTATATTAATATTTTAGTTTGATGATTGGTTCCGTCATATCGAATTTATGTAAATATCTATGTAACTATTATTTAACTTAAACAATCGGTATATATATATATATATATATATATATAGGTTTCCTAATGTAAGAAACTTTTTTTATTAGATATTTTATCATGTGAACTATTACACTTTTTTAATAAATTTATTTGTGTGATAATTTTAGTATTGTTTATGACATTTTGTGCATTTTTTATATGTGTATATTTTATTTATATATATGTGTGTAAAAAAATATATGTAAATGATGAATTTTGTGTTATATTTATTGATTTTGTGATTACAGGGGGTTTAGGCTACTCTTTTTTTCGTTTGGATTATATTATTGAAAAATAATTTAATTAAATTATGATTATTGATACTTGCATTTTTAAAATATTATGTATCCGTATCTATATAATATAAATTGTGGATGAATTATATGTCTAACCAAAAGTGGTTTGGTTAGATGGTTTGAATTGTAATTTTATGTAAAATTTATTTTTGATATTATTATTTTATCTAATAAAATATTTTTAGAAATTTTTAAATTAATGATTCATACTATTTATTTATGATGACTAGTATTATGAGTGACTATGAGTTTATCGGTAACTTTAGGTGAGTTATAGAAAAATTTCTCATCTGATAATTTCTGGAGAATTTTATCTTAGCAATTTTCGGGAGAATTTTATCTTAGCAGTGTTATATTTTTAGATTTTAAAAATTTATACTATTGATGCCTTTCATTTATATAATAAATTTTATTTGAAATCATTCATATATGTATAAGTTATTTATGAAAAAAGAAATAAGTTAACATAGTAATATTCTCATATATTAAGTGAGCTAAATTTTTTTAAATTCTTAACGATTTATAAATTAATCTATAATCTTTAATATTCTTTTCAACTCAAACTTTTTATTCTAATATTTACCTAACCTTATATAATTTTTAAGTAATGCAAAACAAATTTTATTTTAACTTTTTAATTCTGTAATATATAGTTATAAAATAATAATAATTTATCATTAATTAAATTAAATTAGTCTTTTAAAAAAAGAAATTAATATTAATAATATAATTTTATGATGTTAAATTTGGAATAATGTGTATAATATTTATGCTGTATTCTCCGCTGCACTCTCTCTTATCTAGGCTCACAAAAACACATTTTGTCAATTACCATCGTGACCTTACCCAAATATTCGTAACTATACAAAAACACCTACCACTGTTTGTGAAAATGCCTCGCCGAAGAAAACCCTTCAAACCCAAATCAATGAAAAGGCGGGCGAAGAAAGCAAACTGGCTGAATCTTCCTGCTGATATAACTGCAAACATACTCCATAGATTGGGTGCAGTTGAGATTCTTGAGAGTGCACAGAAGGTCTGTACTGCCTGGCGTAAAATCTGCAAAGACCCCGCTATGTGGAGAGTTATTGATATGCACAATCATGGGTGTTTGGGTGATATGCCTTATGATCTCGACAAAATGTGTAGACATGCTATTGACAGGAGCCAAGGCCAGCTTGTAGATATCAATATCGAGTCTTTTGGCGAGGATGAGTTGTTGGAATACCTGGCTCAAGGTGGAAGGTATTGCACTTTCGTCGTTTCAATTTTATTAATATTTGTCATATACGTTTATGTATCTGTTGGTATTAATTTCTTAGATATGGAGGAATATATTGTAGGATGATGGATAGATTTGAACTAGATAATGCAAAATACATTTTGGCAAACCTTTCGAGTGATCTACTATATTGTAGGAAAATAGATAAATAGTTGAAAGAATTAGAAATGATCTATGCTGCCTTTTCTGTTTTTCACATAAGATCATATTATATGCCACCAAAGTTAAAATGTCAAAACATTATTTATTATTTAACAAGGAAAGCTCATAGTATGTAAAGGTCATAATTGGCTTCTAACTAAATTCAACATGGCATGGTTGTTGTAAGATACAAGGCATCAACTTAAGGAAAGTTGTTTTTTCTCAGGGATTAATTTTTAGATATCTTTTGATATTTTGATATGAATGTCGATATCGTCGTGTTTCTGTATAAAGAGTAACCGTATGATATGCCATACTTCATTGTTTATATAATTCTATGGAATTGCTTTTTGTAGTCGTTTGAGATGGTCTAAGCCAGTACTCTCCATACGACTTCTACCAATAATCCCCATTGATATCTAAGTGAGGTCTTTTAGTCAAAAGAGTAATTTGAGAGATCATGTTTAAGATGAATAGTCTTGAAGGATGGCCTAAGCGTTTATTTGACGAAGGCTCCTACTTTATCCAATATTCCTTGCTGGATAGTTTGAGTTTTTTTTTTGACGTTTTAAGTAACGTATCTTTTTTTATATGTATAGGTGTGATATCTATGATGTGTATCTCACCATCTCCCAGGTTATAATAATAACTCTTCCTAGTCTTGTCGTGTATTATGTTATGTTGGTAACAGGTCAAGTCAGCTCAAGCGTCTTGAAATTTCAAGTTGCTATGGTATGATATATGAATCTTGGACTGATTTCTTAAAAAAGGCTCCTTTATTGGAGGAAATTGAACTGACCTTTGCCGCTATTTCGGATGAGGCTGTTGCAAATGCTGTTCAAAGTTGTCCTATGCTTAAGATATTCAAATATAACGACAATGGTTATATGCATGATGGGCGACCCATTAGACAAGAAATTGCGGATTATGCAGATGCCTTTTGTATGGCTATTGCAAAAGGCATGCCTAAACTACGTCACCTAGAACTCATCGGCAGTGCAATGACGAATAAGGGTTTACAGGCCATTCTAGATGGCTGTCCTCAACTTGAGACCCTTGATCTACGTCGATGCTTCTACATCAATCTTGATGGGAGTTTCAGAAAGTTGTGTATGGAGCGAATTAAAAATTTGAAGCTCCCTCATGACTCGGTTAAAGGCCACAAATTTGCACTTGACTATAATGAGCAGCTTCGTGCTATGCGTGGTGACCATCGTGCCATGTAAGATGCCATGTATGATGATGTTGATCCCGACCTTGAAGACTATAAAGGGCTGTCTAATTATGATATATCTTGTGGTGCTTACTGTAATCCTTTGGGGACGTGTGATGACCCAAATCTACTTCGAATTCTCTTCTTTGAAAAAAGTTCTGGCACACAAATGCATATAGGGAACTCATCCGATTCGGACTAAAAAACTATGAACAAGTTTGTTTTTTGCTATCATGCTTAAACTCCAGATGAGAAGTCTGGTGATTTAGTAGTGATGTTTATTTTCAGGTATCATGCTTAAACTCTCCCTTCTAACTCATGTTCTGCAGCCAGTTTTTCGTTTATAAATCATGAATCCAATTTGGCAATAATTGTGATGGGCTTAATATTTTTTAAATAATATTATGACGGGCTTAATAGTAATAATTACTGATGATTATAAAATGTATAAATCCCGTCTTAAATATATAAATGTGGTACATATGTTCTCGAAATACTAATATACTCGCCATTTTATATTGAACCAAGCACATGTAAATTTTTTAAAAGTTATGGGATACTCCTGGTCCCTGGAGGAGTCCAAAACCAAAGTTCCTAGACATCTTCTAAGAGTTGGTGAACCAATTGAGCCAAAGCAACAAACGATGAGCCATTTTCCATCACAGCTTTCTTGCTCACTTCACTAATCTCCTTGACCCTTTCTTTTAACTCTTGAGCATCATCACTTAATTCCATCAAACTCTTTACACCTTTGGCCACCTCTTCTTTACATACCAATTCATTCTCCCCACCTCTATAGTCCAACCTTATCTCCACACTTAGCTTCAGTTCCTTCACCATTTCAAATGCATTCAGCTGTTGCTCTGCATATATAGGCCATGTTGCTATTGGCACCCCATGCCATAAGCTTTCCAGTATCGAGTTCCAACCACAATGCGACACAAACCCTCCCACCGCAATGTGGCCTAATACCGTAACTTGTGGCACCCATCCACAAACCAATCCAATCCCTGCTGTCCGCTCAATAAACCCCTCAGGCAATACCGTTTCTGGATTCGTATAATTTCCCGGAAGCTCTAATTTGCCCTTACCCGGTTCTCTAAGTGACCACAAGAACCGCTGCCCTGATTGCTCTAGCCCATGCGCAATTTCTATGACCTGAGCCGGTTTTAAACTTCCCATACTACCAAAACATAGAAAAACTACTGATGCTTTAGGCTGCTCATCAAGCCACATTTTGACCTTCTCATGAGCCGGGTTAAATTCCCATCCTGCCGGTCCTCGACGATCAATAACCGGCCCGACCGGATAAACCGGCGGCAAGTCACTAAACTCAGCAGACAAAGAATCCAAAGCATGACTCTCCAATTCCTGGAACGTATTTACCACAATACCCTTTGCTTCTTTGTATTTTTTCGCATTATTCGAAAACCAGGAGCAACTATCATCCTGATTTCTTGTAAGGAAAAAAGTAGGCAACACCGAGACAGGAACTGGCTTGACAAAACCCGGGATCCTCAACCTAGTTTTCGAGTCATCTAACTCAGAACCTAGTTGTGTTAATACAGGAAGGTGCAACATGAAGCCCAGAAAAGAAGCCGGAGATGCAAAGTACATGTAAGACTTCACTCCAAGCTCATTAGCTACATCAATCATGGATGTACAAAACATGTCTACAAATAATCCCGCGAGTGGGATAGATGAGTTAGTTGAATCGGATTGAGTCTGCATGAGGTCAACGAGTGCATTCTTTACGTGTGGTTTTTGATTCTCGATCAAAAGAGACATGAAACCTACGCTAGTCTGGTACTCATCAGGTGATGGAGGCTCTATTGATGGGAGGTGAATGAAGGACACATTCCCGGAGTTGACTGTTGAGCGTGAGTGAATGAAGGTGTCTACAAGTGGGCGATTCATGGTGATGATTAGGACAGTGGATTTGAGATTTGAATATGTGCTGGTTAACTGAGTTGCGAACTCGACTGCAGGAACAAGGTTTCCGATGGTCGGAGCTGCGATGACAACGACATTTGCAGTTTTCTTCATTGTTTCTGCTACTGGTCAATGTGAGGGTGCAATCATGGTTCAAGTGATAATATATAATATAACGAACTTTTGAAAAGTATTGTCTGAATAGAATAAGATAAGGCCTGCGGACTGCTGGCATGCGCATCTTTGAAACTATTTGGCGGTGTATGAGAAAAACAAAACAGTATAAAATATATAATGACTTGCTAAACGCCTTAGATTTTTCATATATAAGATATGATGGCTCGGCCCCAACTCATATAAATATGATTTATATGAAAATGGTTAGAGTGTAGCACCTTTTGAATTTCAAACAATTCTAAAAAACTTGTAATAATTTGAATTATGTTGTAAAATACTAAATATATTATAACAAAAGCTGAATTAAATAAAAGGGTGAAGAGATGATAAAAAAAAATGCAAGCAAAGAAGAGATTGTTGTTGGTGTTTTTCATTCACGAATGCATGACTTTTATAGGCAATGTAAGGAACAAGATATTAATTGCATGTATACAATTTCAAATGGTAGTTCCTAACCCTACTATTACAAACTTACAATATTGACCATTTGTGAAAATCACATTATAACACTTGTTAGGTAATGAATCACACGCAGAGGGGGGTGAATGTGTTTTTCTGATTTTAGGTTTTTCTTGAAAGTTAATGGTTGAACAAAGTAAATTAAATTTTGTATAGAAAAGTGTTCATGCAGAATATAAGCTTGCAGAAAATAAAGAACCCAGGTATTCAAAACTCACTTAATTTTTGTATTAAAAATTAAGATGTTTTGCTACAAAATTTCTAAGCTCTTTGAAGTTAAAGAGTTTAGCTTCTTCTCGAGAGTGTTACAAGAATTTTGATCTAAATTGTTGCATCTAACTAGAGGACCAGTGTTAACTTTATATCTCAGTTAACTGCTGGTTTACACAATGGATAATAAACATGCTATTAACTTTTTTAAACTGTCACTTGTCATTTCTATTTATAGAAAAACAAATCTTCTATTTCTGGCTTAGCATATCTTTGGCATCTCGTGTTTACTTTAATCTTCCTCTGTCAGTTAATCTTTGCCATTGATCTTGCACACTCTTTAAACTGCTTTTTGTAGACTTGTCAATCCAGCTGTTGGATTGTTTGTTGATTGTTTATCTTGGATATTGAACTGATCTGCAATTCTGTACTTTGAAACTGTACTTCGAGATCTCTAGTTTGAATTAATGGAACACTTGACATCTCGATAAGTACATAGGCTTATCGAGATCTCTACCACTCCATAATGAGTTTGGCTTGTAGAGGTCTTCAGCTTGTCGAGATCTCTAGTCTTCATATCTTCACTTTGACTTGTAGATATCTCTGAGTTCTCGAATGAATGTAGACTTGTCGATAACTCTGAGTTCTCTAATGAAGGAATGACTTGTCGATATCTTCTTGAGTTCTCTAGTAGCTTTCCTGACTTCTCTACTCCCGGTGGATAAGGCTTATCCGTCGAGTAGACATTACTCATCCGTCGAGTAGATATTGCTCATCTGTCGAGTAGATATTGCTTATCCGTCGAGTAGACACTGCTCATCCATCGAGTAGAAGTTACTCATTCATCGAGTAGAAGTTGCTCATCCATCGAGTAGAAGTTGCTCATCCATCGAGTAGATTTTGTTCATCCGTCGGTACTCTCTAGAGTTTGAATGACTTCTCGATAAGCTATTATGGAGTTCTCGAATGACTTCTCTATAACATTAAATCTGTGACTTGTAGAGATCTTGACTTAGAACATTTTTCTCCAAGCAGATTTATTCAACTCCAAGCTTCTTCAAAATTCTTCTGAGGCATGATCTTCTTCCAGATAGAACTCTTAGGCTTGATACAGTTTTACGAAAAGACTCCAGTCTACTCCTTTGCATTTTTACAGACTTTAAGTGTTACAAGTACAAAATACAAATCTAGATAACAATACAACTTACTTAGGGTTGACAAGTTGTCTTAGTCTTGTTAAAGTACAGGCATATCTTTTACAACAATCTCCCCAAATTTGTGAGAAGATTGCTTACACAAATTTATGCCTGTTAACAAGACTAACCCCAAGTTTAAAATTGATGGAAGATAAGATTGAAACATAAAGCTTGATAGAATTACAACTTGTACAACATAAGATTCACCAAGTTCCAAGATTACAAGAATCAGGTAAAGACAGTTTTTACATCTGCTTCTTCTCTAAGTTTATCCTTCAAGTGATCAAGAATTTCAAGATCTTCTATGATGAGTGTTCCACTTAGAGCTTCTACAAGATTTTGCCTTGCTGCCTTAGAGTACCCCTGGTCCAGATACTCTAAACTGAATCTTGAGAATCCACCAACTTTGATGTTTAAAAATCTACCATCTTTAGAAATTCTGCTCATTCCTTTTGCTTTCAACTTTTCTGATCTTTTTATAAACATATCTATTTCTTCATCATGTTTCCTTCTTCTTTCTTCAGCTTCAGCCTTATCTCTATTATTTGTTTCCTCCCTTTCAATCAACCATTTAGCCAAAGATGATCTCCAAGTCCTTGTAACAGTGTCCTTGCCTTTTAACAAACTTAACACTCTCTTAATTTCTGCAGGAGTCAAAGAATCCATTAAGTCTTTATTTAGAAGAGTGAATGTACCATCCTTAAAATAGACTCTAACTTCTCTCAGAGATACAACCCAGACTTTGACAATTTCCTCAGCTGGATTTTGGAAATGGTCTTAATCTGAGATGCACCAATTTAGAGGTAGAAAGACTGTTAGGTAATGAATCACACACAGGAGGGATGAATGTATTTTTTCTGATTTTAGGCTTTTCTTGAAAGATAACGGTTGAACAAAGTAAATTAAATCTTGTATAGAAAAGTGTTCATGCAGAAATTAAACTTGCACAAAATAAAGAACATAGATCTTCAAAACTCACTTAATTTTTGTATTAAAAATTAAGATGCGTTGCTACAAAATTTCTGAGCTCTTCGAAGTTAAAGAGCTCAGCTTCTTCTCGAGAGTGTTACAAGAATTTTGATCTAAATTGTTACCACTAACTAGAGGACCAGTGTTAACTTTATAGCTCAGTTAACTGATGGTTTACACAGTGGATAATAAACATGCTATTAGCTTTTCTAAACTGTCACTTGTCATTTCTATTTATAGAAAAATAAATCTTCCATTTCTGGATTAGCATATCTTTAGCATCCCGTGTTTACTTTAATCTTCCTCTGTCAGTTAATATTTTCCACTGATCTTGCACACTCTTCAAGCTGCTTTTTGTAGACTTGTCAATCCAGCTGTTGGATTGTTTGTTGATTGTTTATCTTGAATATTAAACTGATCTGTAATTCTGTACTTTGAGACTATACTTCGAGATCTCTAGTTTGATTCATTTGAACACTTGATATCTCGATAAGTATAAAGGCTTATTGAGATCTCTAGTACTCCATAATGAGTTTGACTTGTAGAGGTCTTCAACTCATCGAGATCTCTAGTCTTCATAACTTCACTTGACTTGTAGATATCTCTGAGTTCTCGAATGGATATAGACTTGTCGATAACTCTGAGTTCTCTAGTGAAGGAATGACTTGTCGATATCTTTTTGAGTTCTCGAGTAGCTTTCCTGACTTCTCTACTCCCGGTGGATATTGCTTATCCGTTGAGTAGATATTGCTCATCCGTCGAGTAGATGTATAGCTTATCCGTCGAGTAGATATTGCTCATCCGTCGAGTAGATGTTATTCATCCATCGAGTGGATATATAGCTCATCCGTCGAGTAGATATTGTTTATCCGTCGGTACTCTCTCGAGTTTGAATAACTTCTCGATAAGTCATTCTGGAGTTCTCAAATGACTTCTCTATAACATTATATCTGTGACTTGTAGAGATCTTGACTTAGAACATTTTTCTCCAAACAGATTTATTGAACTCCAAGCTTCTTCAAAAATTTTCTGAGGCATGATCTTCTTGATCTTCTTCCAGATAGAATCCTTAGGCTTGATACTGTTTTAGGAAAAAGACTTCAGTCTGCTCCTTTGCATTTTTACAGACTTTAAGTGTTACAAGTACAGAATACAAATTTAGATAACAATACAACTTACTTAGGGTTGACAAGTTGTCTTAGTCTTGTTAAAGTACAGGCATGTCTTTTACAATAATCTCCTCAAATTTGTGAGAAGATTGCTTCACACAAATTCATGTTTGTTAACAAGACTAACCCCAAGTTTAAAACTGATGGAAGATAAGATTAAAACATAAAGCTTGATAAAATTACAACTTGTACAACATAAGATTCACCAAGTTCCAAGATTACAGGAATCAGGTAAAGACAGTTTTTACATCTGCTTCTTCTCTAAGTTTATCCTTCAAGTGATCAAGAATTTCAAGTTCTTCTATGATGAGTGTTCCGCTTAAAGCTTCCACAAGTTTTTTCCTTGATGCCTTAGGGTACCTTTGGTCCAGATACTCTAACCTGAATCTTGAGAATTCACCAACTTTAATGTTTAGAAATCTACCATCTTTAGAAATTCTGCTCAATCCTTTTGCTTTCAACTCTTCTGATCTTTTTATAAATATATCTATTTCTTTATCATGTTTCCTTCTTCTTTCTTCATCTTCAGCCTTATCTTTTTTCTTTATTTCCTCCCTTTCAATCAACCATTCAGCCAAAGATGATCTCCAAGTTGTTGTAACAGTGTCCTTCCCTTTTAACAAGCTTAGTACTCTCTTAATTTCTGCAGGAGTCAAAGAATCCATTAAGTCTTTGTTTAGAAGAGACTTTAAGCCAAAGATGATCTCCAAGTTGTACCATCCTTAAAATAGACTCTAACTTCTCTTAGTGATATAACCCAGACTTTGACAATTTCCTCAGCTGAATTTTGGAAATGATCTTCATCTGTGATGCACCAATTTAGAGGTAGAAAGTCAGATTCTTTGAAGCAATTACAGATGGCCCTTTCAGTGACTCTCACTTCCTTTACAGGCTTGACTTTCTTAGGCTTTCTTCCCACATATTTGAGATTGAATTTTAGTGAAGGTTTGGCTAAAGGTAGGGTTGTTATTTTCTTGAAGTTTATGAGGCTTGAGGTGATTGGAATTTTTAGGAAGGAGTTGGCAGTTTGTCTGTAAAGAAATTTTGGCTTAGGTGTTTAGGAAGATTTGATGTTAGAGATAGTTGATGTTGTGAGTTGAGCTGAGGTTTGAGGTGGTTGAGTTTGTATATTTAGGGTTGTTTGATTTTTTGAGTCATCATGAGGTTTTCTGCTCTTCCTTTCCCTTTTTCACCCCTTGTCTTTATCTTTCTTGTCATCCTCCTTCTTCTCTCCACCCCTGCTTCCAGATGGCTTAGTAGACTGACTTGAATTTAAGCCAGAAGAATTTTGATCATCTTTCTTCAGCTCATCATCATCCAAATCATCTTTGTTGATTTTTTTTTGGGCAAGTTTGCTTCTGCATTATCCAGATATCTTCTCAACAGTTTTATCATCTCCTCATCTTCAACAGTCTAGTTCCTTTTTACTTTCAGCTCAGTTTCAAGAGTCATGATGAGCCTTTTGTTTGCCATGACACACTGTTTAGGAACTTTAAAATATTTGAAATATTTGGTAGTAGAACATTTTGGACTTGTTTGTTGGCTCTTGACAAGAGATGTCAAAGCCTGAACTTATGCAGTGAGAGAGGAGTTGGAGTCTTGCAATGCTGTGACTTGATCCTGTAGAGACTGAATTTGCAGATTTGTTGAGGTGGATCCAGGCTGATAAGAGCTGCTAGATGTGCCAAAGTGTTCTCCTATATCCTCTTTGATCCCTTCGATCAGCAATGTTGAAGGTTTATATCTGCTCTGGTGAAGTTGATCTAGCTGAACCTTGGACTCATTTTTGTTGCTGGATCACTGTATGGAGATTTGTGAAGGATAGTTTGAGATTTTTGACTTCCTTCTCAATAGAGGCAAGGTCCATCCTAGCCATTTGCTCAGGAAAATGCTTGAATTTCGAAGAGATCTGCTCTTGAGATGGTATGATCATGTCCATTTTCTCATTCACCAGTTTTCTGATTCTGTCTTCATGACCAGTGAGCTTGATTTCAAGAGCCTTACCAAACAGATGAAATGCTTTGAGCTGAGCTTTGTATACATCTATAATGGCATCATAGACAGCTTCTGGACTCAAGTATTTTACATTACTGCCCAGAATAGTAACATACTTTTCTCTAAATCTGGCCAAAACTTGATTCATCTCCAAGGCAAAGTCCTCAGACAGCCATGCATCCACATTTCCATCTGGCTCCGCATCATTGACAATTTTCTCCTTTTGCTCCTCAACTTCTTCATTATAAGCAAGCATAATGGCTTGATAATCTTGGTTGCTCATGTTTGAAGTTAAAAGATGCTGTGAAATATTTGCCAGTCCAGAAATCTGCTCTACTAGTAGATCATCTATAGGAGTTGGTTGAGAGGCAGATTCTTGTAGCCACTGAGAGAGTATATGAGGTTGTTGAGGTTGAGAGCTTGATGGTTCATCAGAAACTCCTGTGACTGAAATCATAGTTTGACTCACAGATTTCTCTACGGTTATGACAGTGTGTTGTCCTCCACTTATAGTGGAAACCTCCAATTGAATTGGAGGGGATTTGACTGGGTTACTGTCATGTGCACCAGCCTCAAACCCTTGTATGTCTTACAATATACTGGCACTTGAATGTGCTAAGCTTGCCTCCCCTATGACAGGATCATGGGCAATTGTACTCCTAGCTTCAACTGCAGAGGCAATTTCTGCTAGGGTTGTGAGGGGAGTTGTTCCTTCATAAGGAATCTCCAATTGAATTGGAGAGGATTTAGATAGCTCCCCCTCAGGAATACTACCCTCAAACCTTTCAGTCTGTGAGGACTGTTTTGCACATGAAGGTGCATTAGAGATATCCATGGGGTCTTCAGTAAAGACTGTTGAACCCCCCATGTTTGTGATGGTGTCATCAAGGTCTCCCCCAGCATGTAGCCTCTCACCATCTGAATGAGGTGTCTGGGTGGTGAGCAAAGCTTCTTGAGCTAAGTCACTTAATTTTTGGTGCACTTGAGAAATAGAGTCAAGTGGAATTGGAATAGAAGAAATATTAGATAGAATAAATTGTTGCTCAGTTGTGAGTATTGGAAGCTCCCCCTGAATAGATGAGAGAACTTCAAGAGATGTGCTCTCACAGTAAGTGTCTTCCTTGTTCCTCCTACCATACACTTGAATTGCTTCTTGTGCAGGCTGTGCAGACTCACTCCTGGTTATTTTTACAACTGCATCCTGTTGGGAGGATGTAGAGGAAGATAGAGTGGTCAGCTCAGTTTGTTTACTTCTTTTGGATCTTTTGACCAGAGGTGGTACTCTAACAGCTTTCTCCCCACCACTCTCATTTAGCACAGCTAGGTTTATCTCCTTTCTCTTCTTTTTACTGACCTCACCTTTTTGAGAAGATGAGGTAGTTGGTTTCCTAGCTTCTAAAGGTTGTGAAAGAATGGTTACAGCTTGGGAAGATCCATGTTGGTGATCCTGTGTTTGTACTTCCACAAGTTCAGGAATCATAGTTGTACTAGATTGTGCATTTGATCTCATGTCAGACATAGGATAAGGATAGGTCCTAAATCTTTCCAACATAAATGGAGTGATTTAAAGACTTACATTGACCTTATTCTTTGTAGTAAGTGAGCCAAATATTATCTTGGACACTTGCTTACAATTGTCTATCTTAGTACTATATATACCATTCAACAGATGTATGTCAGCTACTTTATTATTTAAAGTGGACATAATAAATCTAGGAAAGAATATTTCCTTACCTCTAGCTGTTAGGGGCATAATTAGCCTGGTTGCAAGTTCTTCCAGGATCAGTAGACCAACATTCAGGTGTCTGTTTTGGGCAATTGAATACACCAGCTTTTGCATAGCACTTGAGATATTGTCATATCCAGTTTTTCTGCAAGTAAAGACCCTTACTATAGAGTCAAAGATGAATGACCACTCCTTCCTTAAAATGGTTATGTTTAAGCTTGACAGGTTGATTCTCCCACCATAATTGATGAAGTCCATAAACTCTATCAACTCATCAAGAGTTGGCACCTCCACCAGATTCTCAGTTGGCAGCCCTAAAGCTCTATTCACATCTTGATCATTGAATTCTATTTGTTGGCCTCCAATTGTGCATGTCACCACCAGAGAGAGAGAATTGTTGTTAGCATCAGTCCTCACTACAGCTGTAGTCCAGAAATCATGCAGCACATCTAGATACAGTACTGGATTTGCAGTCAAGGCACCTGCAAGATAGGATTCAGACAACAGTTTTACAAATCCCTTGAAACTATCAGGAGCTTGGTTTACATCAGTGAAAGCAAGATAATTAGTTCCTTTCTCCAGGATAGATGCCCTAGCAACATTTTGAGCCATAGTTGATTGATGAGAACGAATGGGTAGGAAAGATTTCTGAGGAAGAGTGAAAAATGAGAAAACGGTTATGGATTGAAAGTTAGGTCACTTTAGATCTCAAAAGCTGTAAGTATGTATGTATCGAGAAGTCTGGGTATTTATAGTGAAAGTAGATGACTTGTTGAGAACTCAAAAAATAGATATTTGGAGTTGTCTATCGAGAAGTCATTTAAAGAAGTGAAGTACATGTCGAGAAGTCACTTTAAATTACTCTTATAGAGAATTCAAACTTAACTTATCGAAATGTCAAATAAATACCTAGTTTATCCAAAAAGTGGACTGAATTAATTCTAACTTTTATTTGAATATATTCGAAATAAAATTAGAATAAATTTTCCAAAAGTAATTTACCAAATTAATTTATCAGTTTAAATTATTTCATTTCTGAGTTATTGATAGGTCAAGAATTGTACTTATAGAGAACTCTGTGAATGAACATTATTAGAGAACTCTACAAGGACTTGTCGATAAGTCATTTTAAACCTATCGAGAAGTCGGTGAGTTGACTTATCGAGGACTCGCTCGAGAAGTCCTAAAATGACTTGTCGAGAAGTCAATTTATACTTATCGAGAACTCAGTTTGCTAGATACTTTTGGTTTTAGTAACTCTGCCTTGAGTTAATATTACATATTAAGGATGTAAATTAACACCTAAGCAGTTTACTCAAAATTTGAAAAATTCCAAGTTAAATTATTTTGAAAGACAAATATACAGAGATTTCTGAAATATTTATAATTCATATTTCAGTTAATTTCCAATTTAATAAAATTAATGTTGATTTACTAGAGATTAATCTGTTGCACAACATTTGCTGAGTTCTTGCCTGAGGATAAAGAAATGAGCAAACATATTTCACTTACAAGTCTAGTGAAAGTTTCTTCATCCAAAGGTTTAGTAAAAATGTCAGCTAGTTGTTTTTCTGTTGGTGCAAGAAGTTTTAATGCTAAATCAGGATACGGGTCTTAAAAAGACAGAATTTGTATCTATGAAACCAACAACTCCAAAATTGATTCCCTGGGAATGTCATAATTCCAAGTTGAGCTCCCTTAAGAGCAACTTCACCAGTTTTTTTGCTGATAACATTGCATTCTTGTTATTCCCAGTGAACTAACAATGAGTTTTACAGAAGGGGGGTTGAATATAAAACTCAAAACTTTTTCAAGTTTTGAGCAGTTTCTAGTCTATGTGTTTTGATGAGCAAGTGTGTGTGAATTGCTTTGTGCTAATGCAGACAGATATATATATTCAAACACAAATGTAAAGAACACAACAGACTTAAAAACTTTTCTGGTGGATTTGTTGTTCCACCAGAGATGTGTTATTTCAGAAAATCTGTGATTCAAAGAATTAAATCACAGCTGCTTCCTAGTACAAACTAGATGATTTTCTCTCTAGATTTTTCGAAACAGCTCTGGAAAATTCACATCTAATTACTAGCTGCTACTTGATTTATATATCACCAAGTTTACAAGTGAAGACAAAACTGTAAAATATAATTAAAAGGTTCTTCACATGTTTCTTCTTCATTTCTCTATCCAATGCAATTTAGGTTTGGCTGTGAATCTTTGAATACTTCCTTGTTTGCACCAGAATGGAAATGCTGTATTTTCTTGATTCCTCCTAGAGGCTGCCACATTCCAGTTTGTCTCTGTCAACCCATATGCCTCTGTCAGCTTATGAATTGTCACTATCAACTGCTATTTGAACTAGGCATCCGTTGAAGCTTTTATCCGTTGATGCATTAGCAGTTGAAGCATTATCCGTTGAAACACTCATCCGTTGATGGATGTTATCCGTTGAAGCTTTAGAGACATCCGTTGAAGCTTTGTTTCTCATCCGTTGAAGGCCTTTAATATCAGTTGATGCTATTTCACTTATACAAAATTACAAGGCATGAAATATTTACAATTAGCCCTCCTATTTGCATATCCACTAGTAGTCAACATGACTGATAATTTCCCACAACATCTAAGAAGTACAACTTAAATACAGAGACTGAAATGTGCTACAATACTAAACTCATTTCTAAGTAAAGCTACTCCTTCAGCGGATAGCCAAGATGGTCTTATCCGTTGAGGCTACAAACACTAGATTTCTACTTAAGTGTTTTGTTTAACTTATCATCAAACTAATACACATATTCCTAACAATCTCCCCCTATTTATGTCTACTAGAATTGTAGGCATAAATTTGGGTTTAACTTGATGATAACAAAACACTTAATAAATATATGAACTGTAATAAAGCAGAAATTCAAAAGTGCTGCAAAAATGTGTATGGTGAGATGGAATTGAAGAATTACATTGTTTCCAAGGGTGCTCCTTTAACCTGAGCAGATTAATTTATTTTCCTTTGACCCCTTGTTTTCTTTCCTAGCCTCCTGTCATTCTCCTCCATTTGGAGTTGGAGTTGTCTGTAGATATCAGCTTCATCTTCTTCATTGATGTCCAACTTAGATTGCATATCCTTGAGAGTTTCATTACTGGCAATCTTGAGCTGATCTTCAAGTCTGAAAAATCTTCTGACTCCTTTATTGTCTCTGAACTCCATCAACCAATGAGGTGATTTATGAACTGTAATTCCTCTTTCTTGGATGAGTAATATTCTAGGAAAGACATTGGGCTCCCACCAAGTCTTCCTTATGCTAGCAATCTTGTTGAGAATCTCAGTCTTGGCAGTCCTGGTAAAGCCAGAATCCCTTTTTATGGATGAGTAGACTCTAACCAAGATAGAGTAGCCTTCATTCAGAATCCTGTAGAGAGGCCAAGTCCTTTCCCCACTTCCTTTGTATTTGAACACTAGTCTCTCTAGAAGCTGTCTGTAGGCATCTATTCCCCTTACTTCCTCCAGCTCATCCAGATAGAGTTCAATGTCTGAAAATTCCTCTATGTCACAAATGTGAACATAATCATCCTTAGAGGCTTGTGGCTTAGGCTTAGGCTTCTGAGTGAATTTGATTGAGGTTAGAGGAGGTGTTGATTTGATTTTCCTTTTCTGTTTCTTTGAAGGTGGAGAAGTGGTTAAGAAGGTGGGCAATTTGATGGTGTCCCAATCAATTGGTTCCTCCTTAGGAGTGACTGTTTCACCATGGATGTTTATGAAGGGGTCAGGCACAATGGGTTCAGGAATAGAAGGTAGTGGTTTGGATTTTGATTGGGTTTTTTCTGTCTCATCTACCATCTTTCTTTTTGCATTGGCCTTCTTTCTGTTCCCTTTCTGCCATTCCTTTCTTTTCTTACTCCTTTCTTCCACATCATCACTAATCATGTCCCCCATACCTGCATCTTCACTTTTATCCTCAATTCTTTCTTATCTTCAGCTTGACTTGACTTTAGCTGTTTTTCAAGCTTTGATTGTGCTCTTTTGTCAGCCTTTAGCTTTTTAGCTTCTTCCTTCAACCTTCTGGATTCTTCCCTCTTGGC
This sequence comes from Apium graveolens, assembly GCF_009905375.1. NCBI lineage: Eukaryota > Viridiplantae > Streptophyta > Magnoliopsida > Apiales > Apiaceae > Apium > Apium graveolens. Next base: position 56,997,422 of record NC_133652.1, read on the forward strand.
TATTGAGAATTTGGGATGTCCTTGTATCACACAGATTCCCTCTCTAAAGATAATAACCATGTTCCTCCTTTCAACCACATCCTTGGTCTCCTTGTGCTTCATGATATTACCACCCAAAACCTTGTCTTCATCAGGCTTTGGAAGAGGAAAGTCCACTTCTTTCAGCTGAGCAAGGCTTAGAGGGTTCTTTGTAGAGTCCTTATTGGATCTGTTGTTGGGCTTGAGAACCATAGTTTCAGATTCTTGGAAGAAGTCTCTCCAACCTTATTCCTCCTAACTGGCTTGAGCTCCATAATGATTGGCTCCACCTTTGTGCTATGCTTCACAGATTGTGATTTAGAAGTTGTAGAACCAAAGATTTGTTGCATCCTTTCATCAATTTTCTTCCTTTGCTCTTTGACTTTCATCTCAGCTACTGCTATCTGGATTAGATCAATTCCATCAAGCTTTCCTTTGATTTGGAGAGTTGGAGAAGTGGTGATGGCAGGAACTAACACTTTAGATATTTGAACTGTTGTTGATGGCTCTCCTTCCCCTTCCCTTTTATTCTCCCCCTTTTTATTATCATCAAGGATAGGGGTCAAGCCTTGTGCTTTTGCCAGATGTATTAGTAGATTTGTCTGAGATTATTGATTCTGAAGAATGGTGACCATAGAGTCTTCAATGATTTGAACTCTATTTTCCAACCTGGCCAGCTTCTTGTCAGCATCAGATTCTCTCCTCAATCTCACCAACAAATCTTGCATAGTACCATAAGGCATAACTGAATCCAACTTCTCAGTATTGTAGGATTTCAGATCAGCAATATCCTGCTTGAGTTCATCCACACTTAAATTCTGTCTTAGATGCTGCAACTGCAAGAGATGCAGAGAGTCTAGATTAGCTTGAAGTATAGCCTTTGTACCAGCATCTGTAGTCTCCCGAAGGGCCTTTTGAATAGTCATTACTTGCTTGACCAAGGCTACACCAAACTGTCCTGGTGTAGATTCCTTTGCCCATGCCCATTCAGGTAGATTTGGAACAGAACTTGGGCCTGCATCTCCCTCTAAGTTCATGCTCCCATCCAAAGAATTAGAGTCATCATCATTAGAATTTGCTCCAAATTCTTCAGATGGCTCACCAGCTTGAGAAGGCAGGCTATTAACAGCAGCTTTATCTCTTAGAAGAGATTCTGAAGTGTGTACAATGTTCAAAGTTTGTTCTGCCTCCACATTGCCCTGAGCAGCCAACAGTTGATAGGCTGAAACAGGATCAGTAAAAGTGTCAACATCCAAGGAAATGTTATCAATTTCAGCTTGGTAATGTTGCTGAAATTGTCTTCCCTTGTCAGCATCATCCACAATCATTGACTCACTAGCAATGGCCGGATCCACCCTTATAGCTTCTGTACCTGCCTTTCTCTCATTTTCTCTATATTCTTGCATCAGGGGCTCCCCCTGGCTCACACACACCCTCACACCCTCACCCTCACCTACTAAGGTGGCACTCCTCTCACTTACTTTTGCCATGCTGGAAGAAATAGCATGCATATTTTGACTCTCAACCTCTCCTTTTGCCTGGGAGTAACCCAGCCTCTCACTCAAATTATCACTCCCTTCCCTCAATCCTAGATGTGATTGCACAGTAACCATGTCTTCTACACTTGGAATTGAATCAGTTATGTGTGTAGAGACCATCAACGGATAGGGAGTATCCGTTGAAGTGGAAACTGATGATATCAACGGATAACTGCTGTTAAGCTTATCCGTCGAAGAACAACCACTTGTCAACGGATGAGTGATATCCGTTGAAGAAGGAAAATATGTAGATATTGAAAGTGACATAATTGTAGAATCCGTGTGAATTGATTTTAAGTGAGGTGACACAGATTCTTCAACTAAGTCTGAAAGAATTGGCTGATGATCCAACAAGTCATCTAACAGATGATGATCACCAGGATTTGAGTGGGGCTCCTCCCTGAGTTGTAAAGAGGGAGAATCAGGAATTGATGTGAATATCATATCCACATCCAGAGAGGGTGATGGAGAATTTGGTGATTGATGTGTGTCTATTATGAGAGAATGGGGCTGTGACTCCATATTTGCTGGAGCCACATCAAGCTGAATTTGAGAAGGTAAAGATACAGGTGGATGTATCTGTGCAGTGTGTGCCCCCTGTATGGAAACTAGGGTTTTAGCCTTCTTTTTTCTTGAAAAAGCTTTGACAGGTGAATGTGTGGCTTCAGTGTCCCTCCCTCTTTTGTTATGTGTTCCTGGTTGGGGACTATTTTCAATAGTTGCATCCTTTTGGGAGGATGAAACTAGGGATGTGTTTGACTCCTTTTGAACCACCACAGCCTTTTGAGAGACTGTGGCTTGGCTGGTTAGGGTACCACTCACCTCTCCCACCTTAACCTGGGGGGTTTCTTGATGTTCACCCCTCCCCTCACCACTCACACCCTGTTCACTCCCTTCAGGGTTTTTGGTAGATGTTACAACTGTTGTCTTTTGAGAAACAATAGAGGTGGTTTTCTTTGACTTGTGTTTTGGAATTTTAGTTTTGGTGGCTTTGGTAGGAATCTGTTGGGACAAAGACACAGATTCCATAGCCACACTAGAAGGCAAAGAAACAATGGGGTTGGAAAAAGTAGGAGTTGCAGAAGTATTTACCTCACTTACCTGAGGTGCATTCATTATTGGTAAATATACCAATGGCACCTGGCTGTTGAGGTTGATTCTCAAAAGGTCTGCAAGGACCCTTTTCTCTTGTGCCCAGCATTTTAGTTTATTGTTCTCATTAGTTATGACCAAACCTTCAGCAACATGGTTAGCCAATAACATAAAGAATCTAGCATAGTAGATGTTATGAGGTCTATTAGCTTTGTTACCTAACCTGGAACCTAATTCTAGCATGACATAGTTGCTAAAATTAAAGTACCTATTAGAAACTAGCATGTAGAGCATATTAACAAGAGATGAAGTTATGGCATCAAAATTGCTAATCTTCCCAGAGAAAACCTTGATAAAGGCATCTCCAAGAAAACTCCATTCTTTCCTAAGGCCCTTTCTTCTAATGCTTCCTAAACTAGCATAATTAAAAGAATAGCCTATGGAATCTAACATAGCAGATACATCTTTATCAGTGTGTGGTGTCATGGCATTATTCTCAGGCAACTTAAAGCAAGACTGTATATCATCACAGTTAATGCAATAATCCTTACCTTTGAGAGAGAAAGCAATGGTCATATCTGTGGAGTTGAACTCTGCAGTTGTCCAAATCTCCTCAATTACCTCACAGTAAATGGTTGGGGCTTCCAGCATTGCATAGCTTAGTTTACAGTTTTTGATGAAGTCCATCATCTTGTGATAACCAGAGTGGGCTTCATTCTTTTCAACCAAGGCTATGAAATTGTTCTTTTCATAAACAAATCCAGACTGAGACATAATTTTGACTACTGGTGCCATTGTTGTGAGTAGAGGTTGCAGAGAAAAACTTGAGAGTTTTGGGAGAGAAAGAGAGTAAAATTTGCAAGAAAGCGTAAAGTGAAAATAAGAATTCAATGGAATTTTATACTTTCTTGAATTAAAATGTAAATAAAATGATTAAATGATACTTTTAAATAAATTACAGCCGTTTGAGAATAAAGAAAACTGTAGAAATTCTGAAAACTGCCTTTAATACAAATACATACACATGTGTATATATATGTATCAACGAGTAAGTAAAAGAATCAACGGCTGTGACTCACTTAAAGTAACTGATGTGACACTTCAACGGATGAGGTAAATAGTTATCCGTTGAAGATTAACACAGTTTTTATCCGTTGAAGGATAAAATTACCAGAAATGTATTTGTCTTTCAACGGATAATGAACATCCGTTGATAGAACAATTTTGGCTTTCAACGGATAGGGAATATCCATTGATAGAATAATCTTTACTTAAAGCCAACTTTGTTCTTGCAGCAAATTCATTTCAGGCTTCAATGCAGATTATAAAGAGGACATAAATTTATGAATAATTAAGCATACCTAGCTCACTTACTAATCTTGTGAATGTTGATTCATCAAGTGGCTTGGTAAATATGTCTGCAATCTACTTTTCACTTGGAACAAAATGAAGTTTCACTGTACCTTTCATCACATGTTCCCTAATGAAGTGGTACTTGATGTCAATGTGCTTGGTTCTTTAGTGTTGCACTGGATTTTCAGTAATGGCAATGGCACTTGTGTTGTCACAGAATATAGGAATTTTGTCAACAGTTAGTCCATAGTCAAATAGTTGATTCCTCATCCACGGTATCTGTGCACAACAACTACCAGTAGCAATATACTCAGCTTCAGCTGTTGATGTAGAAACAGAATTTTGCTTCTTGCTGAACCATGACACAAGCTTATTCCCTAGAAATTGACAGGTGCCAGTTGTGCTTTTCCTGTCTATTTTGCAGCCTACATAATCTGTATCTGAGTAGCCAATTAGATCAAAACCAGACTCTCTAGGGTACCAAATTCCTAGATTTGGAGTCCCTTTGAGATATCTGAAAATTCTTTTAATAGCCACTAGGTGAGATTCTTTAGGGTCAGCTTGAAATCTAGCACAAAGACATGTAGAAAACATTATATCAGGTCTACTAGCAGTTAAATATAAAAGTGAGCCAACCATGCCTCTATAACTTGAAATGTCCACTGACTTTTCAGCCTTCTTTAATTCAAGCTTGGTAGCAGTGGCCATGGGAGTTTTTGCAGATGAACAGTCCATTAGGTCAAACTTCTTTAAAAGATCATAAATATATTTAGTTTGACTAATAAAAATTCCACCACTAACTTGTTTAACTTGTAAACCAAGAAAATAAGTTAGCTCTCCCATCATGCTCATTTCATATTTACTTTGCATTAGCTTAGCAAACTTTTTACAAAGCTTTTCATCTGTAGATCCAAATATAATATCATCTACATAAATTTGAACAAGTATTGTAGAGCCATTAACATTTCTAAAGAAAAGAGTTTTGCCAACAGTACCTCTTGTGAAGTGATTATCTAAAAGAAATTTTGACAAAGTCTCATACCCGGCTCTAGGTGCTTGCTTTAGTCCATAGAGTGCTTTCAACAGATAATACACATAGTCTGGAAAATTTGGATCTTCAAATCCTGGAGGTTGGCTTACATAAACTTTTTCCTCCAATTCCCCATTCAGATATGCACTCTTGACATCCATTTGATAGACCTTAAAATTGGCATGGGCTGCATAGGCTAGAAAGATTCTGATGGCTTCAAGTCTGGCAACTGGAGCAAATGTCTCATCAAAATCTATTCCCTCTTGTTGAGAATAGCCTTTAGCAACCAATCTGGCTTTATTCCTTATGACAATGCCATTTTCATCCATCTTGTTTCTGAATACCCATTTTATGTCAATAGAACTCTTGTTCTTTGGTTTGGGTACCAGCTTCCATACTTTGTTCCTCTCAAATTGGTTTAGCTCCTCTTGCATTGCTAAAATCCAATCTGGATCCAATAGAGCTTCTTCCACTCTCTTAGGTTCCTCCTGTGACAGAAAGCTACTATACAGACATTCATCTTGAGTAGCCCTTCTAGTTTGCACTTTAGATGTACCATCACCAATGATCAGTTCAAAAGGGTGATCCTTGGTCCATTTCCTTTGAGGTGGTAGATTAGCTCTAGATGAGGTTGCCTCAGTATTGTTATGATGTGAGATAGAATGTTGATTGGTTGAAACTCCCCCTGAGTTGCTGATCCTTTGAAAAGAATTGGGAGTTCTATCAACTGATGAAGTGAATTGATTATCCGTTGACAGACTATGATCAACGGATGCTTCATTATGAACTTCAACGGATGATGCACTTTGTCTTTCAACGGATGCTGCATTGCTTCTTTCAACGGAAGCTGAATTATGACTTTCAACGGATGCAGCATTCTGTGCATTATCCAAAGGCAGATTTTGTCTTCTTCTCGAGGTGCCTTCTTCATCATTCTCATCTTCACTATCATCACAATATATCTCAATGTTGTCAAATTTGAGTCCTTCATGATGTCCCTCATCTGTCAGTCCATCAATCTTTTTATCATCAAACACAACATGTACAGATTCCATGACAATATTGGTTCTTAGATTATAGACCCTATATGATTTTCCAGCAGAATAACCAACAAATATTCCTTCATCAGCCTTTGCATCAAACTTTCCTTTGTGATCGGGGTGATTCCTTATAATGTAACATTTGCAACCAAAGACATGCAGAAAGTTTAAAGTTGGTTTTCTTCTCTTGAACAATTGATAGGGAGTCATGCATTTTGCCTGATTAATTAGAGAAATATTCTGAGTGTAACATGCACAGTTAACAGCCTTAGCCCAAAAGTATGTTGGGAGTTTTGACTCTTCAAGCATTGTTCTTGCAGCTTCAATTAGTGATATGTTCTTCCTTTCCATCACACCATTTTGTTGTGGAGTCCTTGGAGCTGAGAACTCATGCATGATCCCATTTTCTTCACAAAACAACTTCATGGTTGAATTCTTGAACTCAGTTCCATTGTCACTCCTAATATTCCTTACTTTGAAATCAGGATGATTGTTGACTTGCTTGATATGATTGATAATGATTTCACTAGCTTCATCCTTTGATCCAAGAAAATGAACCCATGAAAACTTTGAGAAATCATCTACAATCACTAGGCAATATCTATTCCTTGAAATTGACAATACATTGACTGGTCCAAAAAGATCCATGTGTAGCAGTTGTAATGGTTCATCAATTGCAGATTCAAGCTTCTTACTGAATGATACTTTCTTTTGCTTTCCTTTCTGACAAGCATCACACAACCCATCCCTTGTGAATTCTACTAGGGGCAATCCTCTAACTAAGTCCTTTTTGACTAGATCATTCATTGTTTTGAAATTCAAATGGGACGGCTTCTTGTGCCATAGCCAACTTTCAACTGGACTTGCTTTGCTGAAAAGACAAGTAATTGATTCTGCATCTGTAGAGTTGAAGTCAACTAAATACACATTCCCTTTTCTAACTCCAGTTAGAACCACTTTGTTGTCTTTCTTACTTGTGACAACACAGGCTTCAGAATTGAAGGAAACAGTGTTCCCTCTGTCACATAGTTGACTGATGCTCAATAAATTGTGTTTGAGACCATCAACTAATGCAACTTCATCAATGATGACATTTTCTTTTAAAATCAAGCCATATCCCATAGTGAACCCTTTACTGTCATCTCCAAAGGTTATGCTAGGGCCAGCTCTCTCCTTAAACTCTGTGAGAAGGGTGAAATCTCCTGTCATATGTCTTGAACAGCCACTGTCCAAGTACCATAGATTCCTTCTTTTTCCCTGCACACAACAAAATCAATCAAGTTGATTTTGGTACCCAAGTTTCCTTGGGTCCAGCCTTGTTAGTCTTTTTCCTAGACTTCATTCCTCTTGCATCTTTTGACTTAGGTAACTTTGGGTCAACCTTGATCTCAGATGTAGTTGGTTGAAGAGTAGGGTTAGTCACAGAATCATTTAGCACATTTGATTGAATTTGATAAGGCATGGATTGTGCAAACATATTATTCCACATAGGCATGTTGTATGGCATCTGAGGCATACTGAATGCAGTAAAATAGGGATTATTAACATATAACATATTTGCAAAATGTGCATGAGGATTCTGATGAGTCATAACAGACATAACATGCAGAGGTGACATAGACATGTTAGACATGGAGGGAGTTAAAGGCATGGGAGCATTTTTAACAGATTTGCAGTTATCAGATAGATGATTAACACTTTTACAATGCACACAGCTTTTTCTAGGAGCATACTTATCAGGTGTGTAATTGTTGTGTTTATTAATCCCTACCTTCCCATTTCTATTAGATTTTCTTTTAGTTTCCTTTTTATCCTCAACCAATTTAAGCCTATTTTTCAGCTGATCTAAAGTCATGTGTCCTATGTTCACCTTACTGGCATCTTTGGATGTGCTAGCTCCTTCTTTGACAAAGTTCTTGAAAGTTGAACCATCCTTCTTATTGAAATTTTTCTTTTTAGAATCACTTGCCTGTTTTAATTGATGAGCCTTCAACGGATGCTCTTTTTCTTCCTTCAACGGATAACTTTCATCATTCGTTGATTCCACGTACGTTGATAATCCATCAATTAATTCTAACTCCTTTTTGTTTTTCTTCCAGGCATTCTCACAGAATGATTCAATTCCCTGAACCTTGGCAATCTGAACACTAACATCCCTAGATGTTTTCCAGGCCTTGATTACCTCTTGCTCACTTTCTAACTGTTTAGAAAGAATTTCTACTTTCTTAACAGCTTCTTCTAGTTCACTCTCAACAATCAAGTATTTAAGTTTAATCTTTTCAAGCTCAATTACCTGATCCTCTAACACAACATTCCTATCACTTAAAAACACATTATTCTCTTTGATCCTAGTGTTTTCTTTAGCTAGTGATTTAAGGGAAACACGCAAATGATATAATTCATTGGACATATCATTTATGGCTTCATTGCATTCATTTTTAGAAAGTTGAGAGAGGTCAGTAGTGATTACCTGGTTGCTTGATGAACTAGTTTCATTTTCATCAGAATTAGCCATCAGGGCTAGGTTGACATATTCCATATCATCATCTTCATTGGCTCCATCAGCTGCCCAATCATCTTGAGTGAGAAAAGCTCTTTCCTTTTATTTGAGCAAATCAAAGTACTTCTTTTTATAATCAACTTGCTTAAATTTCTTCTTATCAGAGGTTGGCTTCCTGCACTCATTTGCAAAGTGTCCACTAATGCCACAGTTATAACATTTGAACTTAGATTTGTCCACCATGTTTTTGTTTGACTTAGTGAATTTTGTATTTTTCCTGAATTTCATCTTTGCAAACCTCCTGGACAGGAAAGCCAGATGTTCATCAACATCATCAGAGTCATCTTGACTGGAATTGTCTTCATCTTCAACTACTTGCTCTTTTCCCTTGCTTGATTCTGATTTGCTTATGCCAATTTTGAGACTTGGCATTGTCTTCTCCTCATTCCTGGCTTCAATTTTCTCATTGTCAGCTACAAGTGCAACTGATCCTCCTTTTCTCTTTCCCTTTTCCAACAGGTCATCTTGCTCCATCTCAAGTTCATAAGTCTTCAAAATTCCATATAATCTTTCAAGTGTGAAGTTCTTATAATCTTGAGAATTTCTTAGAGAAACAGTCATAGGCTTCCATTCCTTTGGTAGAGACCTCAGAAATTTTAAGTTGGAGTCTTTGACTTGGTACACTCTTCCATACAGCTTCAATCCATTTAACAATTTCTGAAATCTGTTGAAGGTATCATTTAATGATTCTCCTTCTTCAAAGTGAAAATATTCATACTGTTGAATAAGAAGCTGCATCTTGTTCTCTCTAACCTGCTCAGTACCTTCACAGATGATTTGCACAGTATCCCAAACTTCCTTTGTAGTTTGGCTATTGATGACATTGTCAAACATATCTTGATCTAAGCCATTAAACAAAATGTTCATGGCTTTCTTGTCCTTGCGAATTTCTTCCATGTCTTCAATAGTCCATTCTGCTTTTGGCTTGGGAATGGACTGTCCAACAACAAATGTTGCAGTAGCAGCTGTGGCCACTTTATGAGGAATGTGAGGACCATTTTCAATACAGTTGATGTAACTTTCATCCTGAGATAGTAGATGTAAATACATCTTCACTTTCCAGTGATGATAGTTATCTTTTTCCAGGACTGGAATCTTTAAACCAATATCCTTCCTACTCATGTTGGTAGCAGGAGGATTCTTCTGTGCACTCATGATGTTAGCAGAATAGATCTTTAAACTCTTTGTATGTTAAGAGCTTTCTCTGATACCGATTGTTATTCCCAGTGAACTAACAATCTGTAAAACTCAAAACTTTTTCAAGTTTTGAGCAGTTTCTAGTCTATGTGTTTTGATGAGCAAGTGTGTGTGAATTGCTTTGAGCTAATACAGACAGATATATATTCAAACACAAACGTAAAGAACACAACAGACTTAAAAACTTTTCTGGTGGATTTGTTGTTCCACCATAGATGTGTTATTTCAGAAAATCTGTGATTCAAAGAATTAAATCACAGCTGCTTCCTAGTACAAACTAGATGATTTTCTCTCTGGATTTTTCTAAACAGCTCTGGAAAATTCACATCTAATTACTAGCTGCTACTTGGTTTATATATCACCAAGTTTACAAGTGAAGACAAACTGTAAAATACAATTAAAAGGTTCTTCACATGTTTCTTCTTCATTTCTCTATCCAATGCAATTTTGGTTTGGCTGTGAATCTTTGAATACTTCCTTGTTTGCACCAGAATGGAAATGCTGTATTTTCTTGATTCCTCCTAGAGGCTGCCACATTCCAGTTTGTCTCTGTCAACCTATGTGCCTCTGTCAGCTTATGAATTGTCACTATCAACTGCTATTTGAACTAGGCATCCGTTGAAGCTTTTATCCGTTGATGCATTATCCGTTGAAACACTCATCCGTTGATGGATGTTATCCGTTGAAGCTTTAGAGACATCCGTTGAAGCTTTGTTTCTCATCCGTTGAAGGCCTTTAATATCAGTTGATGCTATTTCACTTATACAAAATTACAAGGCATGAAATATTTATAATTGGCCCTCCTATTTGCATATCCACTGGTAGTCAACATGACTGATAATTTCCCACAATATCTAAAAAGTACAACTTAAATACAGAGACTGAAATATGCTACAATACTAAACTCATTTCTAAGTAAAGCTACTCCTTCAGCGGATAGCCAAGATGGTCTTATCCGTTGAGGCTACAAATACTAGATTTCTACTTAAGTGTTTTGTTTAACTTATCATCAAACTAATACACATATTCCTAACAATTCTCCTTGTAGAATGAGACTTGAGACCATTGTCTACAATATGCTAATTCTGAAAAGACTAACTTCAAGATCAGCTACCAGTGCTACATTAATCAAAGATAATATTTTCAAAACATTCTTGCCATATCCCATTTTGAATCCTTTGTTGTTGTCTCCAAAAGTCACAAATGGGCCAGCTTTCTCCTGAAATTATGATAGCAGGGCTTTATCACCAGTCATATGCCTGGAACATCCACTGTCTATGATCCATATGACTTTCTTCACTTTCCCTGTACACAACGAGTCTTAAGTGTGTTTGAAAACCCGAGCAGTGTTGGGTAGTTTCTTCTTGGTAACTTTTTCAGGAGAAGTAGAATGAGTAATTTTAGAAGAAACATAATTCAGTGATTGTTGTGCATGTTTTCCTTTTGATGTAGACTCATTTCTTTATTCTTTAAGATCTACTCTCAGTTTATGGCAACTCTTCATTACCTTCATGTTGCAAGGAATGCAGTCAAACTTGTCACAGAATGAATAGGGATCATTAGAATTAGCTTCATTGTATTTGCAAGCTCCTTCAGTTGGCTTGCTAACAACCTTTTTACAAAGGTGAGTTAAATGATTTGAAGAGCCACATTTTTCACACTTCTTTCTAGGAGCATTTGTAATATAAGCAAAGTTATTACTTTTGTTTATCCCTATTTTTCTATTTCTCTTTTTTTTCTTGCAATTACAGCTTTGGTTTCTTGAACATGAGTCTTGGGACTGTGTTTGTTCATGAGCAGAACTTCAATTTTTGAAGTCTGAACCGATTCTTCAGTTTTCTTTTCTTTATCTACATCATCAATTTCTTGCTTGATTATCAATTCTTCTTCACTGAAGTTGACTACACATGCTTTGAATGTAGGTGCATTAACCTCTTTCAAAAAGGTTGGAGCATTCTCAGTCTTCTTGGCTTTCCCTTTGTCACATATAGTCATCTTTTTGTCACTCATGTCTTCATAGTCGAGGCCAATAGCAATGTTTGCACATGGCTTATTCTTCTCATGATACTGTTCAACCAGTTCAGATGTATTTTTGAAAGATTTCATCTTTACTTCATTCTTTTCTAGCTTCTCCCTTAATACTGCTTCAATTTTATTAGCACACTTGAGCTTGTTCTTGAGATAGGCATTTTTTTGTTTTAAAGCTTCAAGCTCAACCATCAACAATTCAGTTTCTTGCTTCTCACTCTCAAGCTTCTTATTTATCTTTGTTAATTTGCTAACTTCTTCATTAGAAGCAACCATGCTCGTGTGAATGTGAAACATTTCTGTGCTCATCTTTTCAACAGTTTCCTTGTATTGATTCACGTTTAAATCAGTAGTGGTAAGAATTGATATTTGTCCTTTTAATGAGGATGATTCACCTTGCTCCAAGGCCATTAGAGCATAGTTTCCAACTTCCTCATCTTCATCATTATCTGAATCATCCCAACTATTTCCCTCTGCAATGTAAGTTTTGCTCTGTTGCTTTTTCAGAAGAGCTTCATACTTTACATCCAGTTCAAGATAAGCTTTGTCTTTCTTTTCCTTCTTGGGTTTCCTGCATTCTGTAGCAAAGTGGCCTAGTTCATCACAATTGAAGCACCTTATATTAGATCTGTCAACAAATCCAGTTTTATAACCACTCTTGCTGTCAGAATTGTACTTCCCTTTCTCTTTCCAGCTGTTATCTTTGTTGAAGAATTGTCATTTATTCCTGAAGTGCCTTGGCTTCTTTACTCTAATATTAGAGAATTTTTTAGCTAGATAGGCCATAGACTGATCTAGCTCATCCAGTTCCTCAAGAGTGTAAAACTCATCCTTTTCCAACTCTAATATGACTTTCTCCTGTGAATTATTTGTTCTCTGCTCACTTGTTGAGGCAACTGAAGTTTGGGATCTTAGTTCATTATTGAATGAGTGGCTTTCATTAAAAATTAAAGCACTTGAGCCGTCCACAACATGTCCTTGACCAGACCTCAGCGATTGCCTTTGAATCATCTCTAGTTCATATGTTTTAAGAATCCTATACAGAACTTCCAGAGTTATTCTGCTCAAGTCTCTTCCTTCCCTGATTGCTGAGATCTTTTGTTCCAAATGGTCAGGGAGAGTAAGAAAGAACTTTAGATTCACCTCTTCAGCTTCATAGTATTTGTCATGAAGCTGCAAGTCATTTATCAGCTTGTTGAATCTTTCAAACACATCAGTAATGTTTTCCTTAGGCTTAGCCATAAAACCCTCATACTGTGAAATCAGTATCCTTCTTTGATTTGATCTAACCTCCTCAGTTCCTTCACAAAGTATCTCAATTTTTTCCCATATCTGCTTGGCAGTAACACAGTTGATAATATTTTTGTACATCACATTGTCAAGTGACTCAATCAATATCATTTAAAAGCTGCTATCCAGGGAAACTTTCTCCTTTTCAGGATATGTATACTCAGCAGGATCTTTTGGAGCAAAATGAGTTGGTATGACAATATCTCCATCTGTAGATTCCTCAACCCTTACCACAGGAATGAAAGGTCCATTCTTGAGGATCTGAGTGTAAAGTGGATTGGTCATCTTGATAAACAACATCAATTTATTTTTCCAAAGAGTGTAGTTAGTTTTGTCAAAGGTGGGAATTTTGATGCTACTGATATTCTGTGTATTCATTCTTCCAAGATCTTGAATCTGTTTGCTTTCAGATTTTGCTCTGATACCACTTGTTAGGTAATGAATCACACACAGAGGGGGGGGGGGGTGAATGTGTTTTTCTGATTTTAGGCTTTTCTTGAAAGTTAATAGTTGAACAAAGTAAATTAAATCTTGTATAGAAAAGTGTTCATGCATAATATAAGCTTGCAGAAAATAAAGAACACAGATCTTCAAAACTCAATTAATTTTTGTATTAAAATTAAGATGTTTTGCTACAAAATTTCTAAGCTCTTTGAAGTTAATGAGCTCAGCTTCTTCTCGAGAGTGTTACAAGAATTTTGATCTAAATTGTCGCATCTAACTAGAGGACCAGTGTTAACTTTATATCTCAGTTAACTGCTGGTTTACACAATGGATAATAAACATGCTATTAACTTTTCTAAACTGTCACTTGTCATTTCTATTTATAGAAAAGCAAATCTTCCATTTCTGGCTTAGCATATCTTTGGCATCCCGTGTTTACTTTAATCTTCCTATGTTAGTTAATCTTTGCCATTGATCTTGCACACTCTTCAAACTATTTTTTGTAGACTTTTCAATCCAGCTGTTGGATTGTTTGTTGATTGTTTATCTTGGATATTGAACCGATTTGCAATTCTGTACTTTGAGACTGTACTTAGAGATCTCCAGTTTGAATTAATAGAACACTTGACATCTCGATAAGTACATAGGCTTATCGAGATCTCTAGTACTCCATAATGAGTTTGGCTTGTAGAGGTCTTCAGTTTGTCGAGATCTCTAGTCTTCATATCTTCACTTTGACTTATAGATATCTCTGAGTTCTTGAATGAATGTAGACTTGTTAATAATCTGAGTTCTCTAGTGAAGGAATGACTTGTTGATATCTTCTTGAGTTCTCGAGTAGCTTTCCTGACTTTTCTACTCCCGGTGGATAAGGCTTATCCGTCGAGTAAACATTGTTCATCCGTCGAGTAGATATTGCTCATCCATTGAGTAGATATTGCTTATCCGTCGAGTACACACTGCTCATCCATCGAGTAGAAGTTGCTTATCCTTCGAGTAGAAGTTTCTCATCCATCGAGTAGAAGTTGCTCATCTATCGAGTAGATTTTGCTCATTCATCGGTACTCTCTGGAGTTTGAATGACTTCTCGATAAGCCATTCTGGAGTTCTCGAATGACTTCTCTATAACATTAAATCTGTGACTTGTAGAGATCTTGACTTATAACATTTTTCTCCAAACAGATTTATTCAACTCCAAGCTTTTTCAAAATTCTTCTGAGGCGTGATCTTCTTGATCTTCTTCCAGATAGAATCCTTAGGATTGATACTGTTTTAGGAAAAAGACTCCAGTCTGCTCCTTTGCATTTTTACAGACTTTAAGTGTTACAATTATAAAATACAAATTTAGATAACAATACAACTTACTTAGGGTTGACAAGTTGTCTTTAGTCTTGTTAAGGTACAGGCTTGTCTTTTACAACAACACTCCCCTTTGATTGTCATTATGGATCATAAATTTCCTCATTAAAACCTTGTCAAAGAAAAAACCCATTGGGATAAAAAAAATTGACGAAATAAAAATAGTGCAATCTCCCCTAGGAAAAACTAATCAATCTCTGAAGTTTCGTTGTAACAAATCTTTAAGTCGTCGCATTCCAATGCTATGTCACAACTTCCCAAATGTTGAATTCGGTAATGATTTCGTGAATAAATCTGCAAGATTGTCGCATGATCGAATTTATTGTATATCAATTTTACCATTCTTTTGAAGCTCATGAGTGTGGAAGAATTCTGGTGAAATTTGATTCATCCTGTCTCCTTTGATATTATCCTTCCTTGAGTTGATCAATGCATGTAGTGTTATCCTCAAACATGACAGTGGGACTTCTTGTGATGTCCGGTAATCCACATGATTCTTGAATATTCTTGATGATAGACCGCAACCAGCATTCTCTACCGACTTCATGAATTGTAATGAGTTCCGAGTGATTTGTTGAGGTTTCCAATATAGTTTTCTTCATGGATTTACAGGAAATGGCTGCACCGCAATATGTAAATACATATCCAGTTTGTGATTTGCCAAAATGAGGATCTGACAAATATCCAGCATTTGCATATCCGGTCAACTGAGATGTTGAGTTTTTCGAGAAGAATAACCCAAAATCAATTATTCCACGAAGTTAACAAAATATATGCTTGATCTCATTTCAATGTCTGTCCATCGGAGTAGAGCTAAATCTAGCCAATAAATTTACAACAAATGCAATATCTGGTCTTGTATTATTTGAAAGATACATAAGTGCACCAATTGCTTCAAGATATGAGATTTCAGGACCAAGAACCTCTTTATTATCTTCTCGTGGTCGAAATGGATCTTTATCATGTTCTAAAAATCTAACCACCATTGGAGTAGTCAACGGATGAGATTTATCCATGTAAAATCTGTTCAAAACCTTTTCTGTATATGTAGATTGGTGGAGGAAAATTCCCGATGACAAGTGCTCAACTTGTATACCAAGACAATATTTTTGTCCTTCCAAGATCTTTCATTTCAAACTTTATCTTTAGATATATGACAACTTCATCAACCTCTGTCGTTGTTCCTACAAGGTTTAAATCATCCACATATAAAGCAATAATCACAAAACCAGATTGTGATTTTTTGATAAAAACACATGGAGAAATTTGATTACTAAAATATACCCATTCTTTTGTAAATAACGACTAAGTCTGTTATACCACATACGACCAAATTGTTTCAGTCTATATAATGATCGTTGAAGTTTAATGGAGTATATATGACGAGGTTTCTTGAAGTCATCCATTTTTAACCCTTCTGGAATTTTCATAAAAATTTCACTATCAAGTGAACCATACAGGTTTCCAGTAACAAAGTCCATAAGACGTGTTCCCAACAAGGTTCACACCAACAACAGGTCCAAATACTTCTCTTTTACGCAATGAATTTAGTTCTGTTTAGATTGCGTCTTTCCATTTTGGCCAGTCTTTTCTTCGACGGCATTCATCCACACTTTGTGGTTCAGGAACAGAATTTATGTCGACATTCAATGCTGCGGAATACACAAATACATCATCAATTATGGCTTAACTTCGATCCCATAATTTAATATCATACACATAATTTATTAAAATTTCGTGATTGCTTAATCCCGTATATTCAGGGACTGGAATCTCTTCAGGAGATAATACCACTTTGGGGGTATTTGCTTCTTCCGGAGCATGTGCCACTTCAGAGGCAATTTTCTTTATTTTTCCTTTTCGTGGTGCAACATCTTTTGCACCGACCGGTCTACAACACTTCAGGCGTGTCTTTGATTCTGTAAGCAATTCTTTTGTATCTGATTTTTTAATTGGTATATCTATTCTAGCTGGAGTGTTTACTGCAGGTATATGAGATTTAGTTATATTTCTAGAATCATTAAATATCATTAAATATGTCAGGCATTTGGTTTGCAATATTTTTCATATGGATAATTTTTTTAACTTTAAGTTCACATTGACTGGTACGTGGATCTAGAAAATATAATCCTGATACATTCCATGTCATGTCAGGATTAACTTTATTTGATTGTTTATCTCCCCCTAAGGGAGGAAATATAGACTCGTTAAAATGACAATATACATATTTTGCGGTAAATAAATTTCCGGTTAGAGGCTCCAGATATCTAATTATAGATGTGGAATCAAAACCAACGTAGATACCTCCTATACTTTGAGCTCCCATCTTCGATTTTTATGGTGGAGCAATCGGTACATATACAATATTTTCTAAAATTTTGAAGTGAGAAATATTAGGAACTTGACCAAGTACCAGTTGTAGCGGAGAATGTTGGTTGTAGGAAGTTGGTCTAATGCTAATAATATTAGTATCTTGAAGTATTGCGTGACCCCAAATAGATATAGGTAACTTTGCTTTCAATAACAGAGGTCTTGCAATAAGTTGGAGTCTTTTGATAAGGTACTCGACTAACCCAATCTGTGTATGTACATGAGGAACTGGGTGTTCAACTGAGATTACTACAGACATGCAATATTCGACAAAAGTTGCAGATGTGAATTCGTCGGAATTATCTAAATGAATTGATTTAATACAGTGATCTGGGAATTGAGCTCATATTTTGATTATTTGAGCAAGTAATTTTGAAAAAGTATCATTACGATTTGAGAGAAGACAAACACGAGACCATCTCATTGAGGCATCGATTAATACCATGAAGTACCTAAATGGGCCAGATGATGGGTGTATAGGTCCACATATGTTGCCTTAGATCCTTTCTAGAAAAGTTGGGCTTTCAAACTGAACTTTAGTAGGAGATGGTCGAGTAATCAATTTTCCTAAAGAACATGCTGAACATGGAAGGTCATTGTTGGAAATAACTTTAAAATCTTTAGGAGGATGACCAGTAGAATTCTCTATAATACGACGCATCATAGAGACGCCGGGATGACCTAAGATTTCATGTGAAAGTGTAAAAGATTTTGGATCTATGAGTTTAGAAATAATGATATTATGTGACTCAATAGTTCTAATTTTCAACATATATAATCCCGAGGGAAGTGAGTGAATTTCTAAGATTTTCTTGTTGCTAGGATTAGCGGAAGTAATAATAAGATATTCTTTATCAGTCTCAGAGGTAGTTTCGATGTGAAAATCATTAATTCAGATATCTTTAAAACTAAGAAGATTTCTATTAGACTTGCTTGAATATAATGCATTTGGAATGTGTATGTGGGTACCATTATGGAGGATAAAACTGCTTTTGCAAAACCTTCGATTATATTATTAGATATACCGGAAATCGTTCTAACTTGAGCTTCGGTTTTGGTTGTATGGGTAAAATATATTTGGTTCTGTAGAATCGTATGAGTTGTACCACAATCAGCAATGCATATATCTTCAGAATCCATTCTTTATATAATTAAGAAACATAATTTATTTGATAAGAACATAACACACTACATAGTCCACATAAAATAAAGCACATAATACACACTACTATAGTAATTATATGAAACTAATCTTCAGCCTCCCATATGGGAGTTTCGTTAGGTTCATTCAGACCATTAATGCTTATTCCTCCAGTTATGATTCTCGGGAAATCATCTATGTTATTGTTGGCGAAATTTGTTTCTACCATTTTCTCTTTTGATTTTTTAGAAGATTGGTATAGATTAAGAAGATGATTTGGGGCATGACAATTACGTGTCTAGTGCCCATCCATGCCGCACCTATAGCAAACATTTTCAGTTTTTTCTCCTCGTGGTGCATTTCTTTTACTCTGTGATTCAGATTGCCACTTCCGGTGACCAGAGTTGTTATACGGACGGAAATGCCCGTGACTCCGACCTCGTCCACGATACCGACCTTGGCCCCGTCCACCTCTATACCCTTTTCCACGTAAATTCTACAAGAATGACATGTTATTTACTTCAGGTAATGATGATTCTTAATCACCAATTCATGATTCTGTTCAACAACGAGGAGAGTTCATAGAAGATCCCCGAACTTAGTAAATTTGCGCTCCATGTACATCTCTGCTAAGTTGATATTTTTGGGGTGAAAAGTTGATAGTGTTTTATCGATTTTTCTTTTCTTAGTAACTTTTTCACCACACATAATAAGCCTAGAACTTACTTTGAACAATGCAGAGCTATATGCTCAGACACTCTTAAAATCTTGAAATCTTAAATTAGCCCAATCATTTTCAGCTGCAGGTAGATAAACTAGTTTCTGGTGATCGAACCTATCCTTTAGATTTTCCCATAAAATAAAGGATCATCGACTTCTAAGTACTCAAATTTTAAATATTCATGCATGTGGTTTCAGAGAAAAATTATAGAGGTAAAGTTTTCTTCAGTCGTTGATTTATTTTCTGCCTTTATTGTATCGCTTAATTTCTTTGAAACCAAGTGCAACTTTATATTTGTACCCATGATAAATAATTATCGCAAGAAATGTCCAAGGCAACGAACGACAAGCTTGTAATATATGTCATACTAAATCTGAATTAACATGAAAATTATTATAGTTTAATTCATCAACGTTTATATTAAAGTTAATCGGGTGCGTTAATAAATACACAATAATCAATATATATATCGTTATTATCATTGATATTATGAACATATCTATGTATAGAATAACAAATGGATTTTCACACGCCATACGGACGTCTGCGTATTCAGGTTATCTCCGACAAATAATAAATTTAAGTGAAAAATCCTGCATAAGTTAATTATGGCACAAAAGTTATTATCAAATAAGTATGCAATTTATAAATCAAGGTTACCACTATACTTTGGTATTACCCAAAATTAAATAGTACCGTAAAATAATTTTAATAGGCAGTGATCCGACCATATATATTTAAATTATTAGTAAAGGGTGTAACCACGTCTACTCCGGTCATATATATATATATATATATATATATATATATATATATATATATATATATATATATATAGGGTTAACCTAATAGAAACCAATTTTAGAATAGAAACTAGAAACCAAATATTTTTTTAAAATTACTTCGAAATATATCATATAAGATATGCAAATCGATCGTTGAGATATGGAGAAAAATACAGTGAAGTCGGATTTTAAAAAAAAACTTACCGTTTGATAGGAAAAATCAAATTAAAAATGAAGGGGGAAATTGAGATTGTGTATGGGAGGGTGCAGATTAGTTGAGTGTGGTACTTTCGGAGGAGACCATTAGATTATATTGATCTAATAACTTAGATTAGTTTCTAATTTCTATTATAATTTTAGTTTCTATTTGATCATGTGTCTATATATATATATTTATTTAAATTATATGTAGAGTGTGTAACTACATATATATATATATATAATTATACCTTTTCAGTTTTGGCAGACCTTCGTGCTGATAACATATTATAAAATACTAACTATATTGTAACAATAGCTGAATTAAATAAAAGGGGTGGAGAGGTGATAAAGAAGAATACAAGTAAAGAAGAGATTGTTACTAGTGTGTTTTTCATTCAAGCAAATAAACAAGAGAAGAATGCAAACAAAGAAGCTTTTATAGGCAATGCAAGAAACAAGATATTAATTGCATGTATACAATTTCAAATGCTAGTGCATAGCCCTACTGTTACAAATTCACAATATTGATCATTGATCACGTGTGAGTGTGACAATCACATTATAACAAATTACACAAGACTTCATTCCAAACTTCTAATAATATGTATTCTATTTAGACTGATTTTGTGACAAATATTTTAAGATATCTATGTCGAATTTCAAAATATTAAACAATCTTAAGATTATATCCGGGATCTTGTAAAGTCTAAATTGTCAACTAGTATTCAAATATATCAAATTTAAAAAATGTAACAAAAATATAGTGTAATAACTGTTATTAAAAATAATTTAGTCTTTGTGAAATCCGTAATTTTATTTTAATTTATTTATTAAATATTAGATATTATTTCCTTTAGATAAATATTTTTTTAGAATATTTCTGAAACTTTTTATGCAAGTTATTTGATTTGATAAAAGATTTGTTATTTTTGAAAAGGAATATAAGAATAAGAAAGAAATCAAAATATTTTTACTTTAGGTAAATATGTGTGTCAAATATTTTATTTTTAGAATTTATTTGAAGAGATTGTAAATTTTTAGGAGGAAATTTATTATTTCCTAGAATAAAATAGGTTTTTGTATGATCATTTAAAGACCCCCTTATATTAAGAAAAGTCGTATAGGGTTCACGAATTTATGTCGAGAGGTATGTCGCTTATTGTGTATGTGTTGCTTCCGTTCACATGTATATGCTACTTGGTTTTAAATCGTTCAGGTGAAATTGATATACATGATCATAATACCCTTTTGATTATTTAATCTCTGATAAGCATGAAAGTGAGTGCATGTGCTTGCGCCTCGCAGTCTTGCACTACTTTATCGTTTATTTTTTATATTTTGATTGTGCTACACAAGCATGCTAGTATATGTGAACTAGACTCCAGCTTATGTCTTAAATTTTGTGATTTTGGTGTGCACTGCATACGTAGTAGTTATAATAATTTAATTTTGTGCTAAATTGTCTATTAAGACTTAAAGAGCAGTGTTCTAAAAATCCCCGATTAATTCTTAAAAAATATTTGGCCGATTTATTTTTTGAAATCCGATTAATATTTATAAATTATTTTTGAAATATATATTTCATAATAAATAAGGTAAATATATTAAATATTATTAAAATAATTAAATATATCCGATTTTTGTTCCGATTAATTCCTCCGATTAATCCCCGATTTGCCGATTAATCCCTAATCGGTATCTAAACCGATTAGTACCGATTACCGATCTTTACAACCATGCTTAATAGATATAAAAATAATGTTGTACAAATGGACAGTCTGGGAGCTCTAATTCGTTTAGGTTGACGTGATGGGCCTCAAAGCCCGCTTTAATTCTGTTTGTATATTGCATGCATGCTTCTTTGGAAAATTAAGTTTACTAGTATTAAATGTAAGTAGCTTAAAACCCGTGCGATGCACGGATCACATAGATTTTTTTTAATATTATATATTTTTAAAAAAAATTGAATTCAATTATTAATTTTGTTCATTTAAAACTTTAAATGATATGACTTCATAATAATTATATTTGTAGACGTATATGTTCATAACTTTTTAGAACATTTAAACTTATTTAAAGTGATAGCATTGGTAAAGAGGGGGAAATGTTATTATAACGAAATTATTATTTTATTGAGGGTAAAAATATAATATTTTTTGTTCGGACCGTAAAAAATATTATTTTAGCATGATGATTACTTAATCGATTAATTATAATTCTATAAAAGATATTTAAAAAAGACAATATTACTGATTAAACGATATAGTTTTATTGATAATTATGTGTGTGTTTTTTTTAAAAAAATATTTATGTTTTAATTAAAAATTGATTTTTGAGTTCACATCAATAGGATACGAATTATACTTAGTCTAATATTAATTTGATTTATCTCGGATCAGTGGTTTACATTATTTTATTTTATCCTGATGCATAATACATCGACCAAATCAAACTAATTATTTTTAGTTTAATTTTATTTTTTTAAAAGTCTGGATTAATAAGATAATTTTGTTTTAGACCGAATAATTAGTATATATGATTTTATTTTTGTTGGTCGAATTGTATTTTTATTTTAGTTTTGTGTTAGTCTGAATCAATTGTATAATGTATTTCTTTATCCTCGATAAATAAAATATATTATTTTGTTTATCCAAGTTCATTAGTATAATTTGTTTAGGAGGATGGATAGTATTATAATTTTATCTTACCCCGATTCACATGATATATCAACTAAATCTTAATAATTATATTTAGTTTGTTTAAATTTAATTTAGCCTGAAGTAACAAATTAGAATAATATAGAACTCGATATGAATTAAAATATAAATTGGTACAGGAAGTTGAATTTAATATAAATGATAATGATATAGAGTTCGATATGAAATATAATTGAAGTTGGTAAAACAATAGAGTAAGTTGACTTCAATATCAATTAAAATTAGAATTGATCGACCGAATAATTAGAATCAGAATAATTAAGTGAGAGTAATTAAGTAATTTCAGCAAGTACCGACTGACCGACTACCAAACTTTTAATGTTTCGTCTTTTATAATATAGTATAGATGTTAATTAATTATAGTTAATTAATATGCATGTTAAAGTTTCTGTAGTGGTTATCAGTGGTTTGTTTATTAAATTAGGATCAAAACCAAACCAGGTGCATGATTTGATTAGACTTTTGTTATGCCTGAAATTTGGTATAAACTATAACTAGGTCAAAATCAGATAATGTGATCAAAATTGAGATATAAATGTCTAGAATTAAGGATAAAATAAGGAAAGTTACCTTTCTGTCAAGGGAATAGGTGCGCCCTTTGAATAAGGGAAGGCGCGCCCTGTGTATTAGATAAATAAGAGGGTTGTTCGTTGAATGTAGACCATGAATATTGAAGGCGAGCCCTCATGGGAGGAGGAAGGCGTGCCCTGTTTTGTAAGAAGACTTTAAGAGATTCTTTGAGCAGATCATTTGCCAATAGAAGGCCTTAGGGAGCGTCCTAGGGTAATAAGAATGACTTGATGAGATATTAGCTTGACTGTTTGGACGGGTTTTCTGGAGGATTCAAGGAAGATGGAGATGATTATTACTAACCTATTTGTTGCAAGTACTCTATTGAAGAACTCCTTCCTGTAATGTAACCACAGGAAGACAGTGTCCGTGGTCAGAGACCTCCAGGGATATGCCTGGACAGAAGGCCTCCTCCTATAGTCAATGATTGTCCTCATTGGGGATGTGGGGTAAAATCTGGTGTGTGCTTTGGGAGATCTGTCTCTATAGTCAACGGGTTTCCTCGTTGGGAGATTTCGGAGTATCCTGTACTTTACACCCAAAAGCTTGGGATCACTTGTCCTGTAATCTGGTAGGGGCTCCTTATCCGGGGGACGAGGATGCGTCCAAGATTTGGGGTGAACCATGGTTATACCTGCGCCCACAGATTAGAGAAATAGCTGGTAACGGAGGGTTATCCTTGGCCAGGGAGATGCCTTATCCGTGAAGTCTCACAGTCACGGACGAGACTTGGGCCTTTGTGGTTAGGCATCATCAGCGAACATTCCTAAAGCTAGTAGAAGACGGTTTCCAGTAGCTTTCGTACCGGGCCTTGGGACAAGAGATTTAAGCCCGTTAGGTATCTTCTTCCCCAAGAACTACGTTGGCTTGATTCCCGATAAATATGGATACGTAGGCAAGTTGCAAGGGGTCAGAAGCGAGAGCACAAAAGAGCCACCACTAACCCTAAGCAATCTCAGCCACCAATCATCACCACCACCAAACACTGTTCATATTTCCCAACGAACATTGTTCATAAAATACGACGATTAGTATTCACGTTTTCCGACGAAGAACCACCGTCACAAATCTTGTTTCCGGCTACGAACCTCGGACTTTGTTGCTACCAAATTTCTCGTTCAACAAATTGGCGCTAGAAGGAGGGGGTAATCAAGATCTACATCTAGGAGGAAAGATGTCTCAATATCATGATGGAAGTTCTTATGATGAAGAAAGCTCCGATGAAGGTTCTGAGCAGGGCTACGATGAACCTTACATTCCTACTCCGGTAAATCGTCCCACCCCGAATGTCGGTGGCCATCCACCAGTCTTGTTAGCAACGCAAATTTGTTGGAGCAGCTCTATCGTATGGGTGATGCCTTAAACGGTTTCGACTCGAGATTGAGTACGGCGGAGCGGCGTAAGAAAAGAAGAGGCATTCGCCGTAACCGCTCTGCTAACGCACCTGGGAAAGCTCCCATGACTGATGCTCCGTTTGGCCGCGGTCAATCAGGAGGTGAATGTGTGGCAATAACGTCGTGACGTCTGATTTACTCCAACGATACAACCCCGATCTTTGAACTTATTGATGAAAATACTGATGGACTAGAGGTGCCGCGGGCAGATAATCGAGTAGTTACTCACCCGCACCGATCCGGGCGTTCTCTTGAGGAACGTCGACAAGCGGAATCTATCACAACGAATGAACAACGAGATTTTGATGCTACGAAGGAGCATTTGGGGTCTACTTGGGAGATGATGATCTAAGGATGATATTTTTGGAATGGCAGATAGATGTTGATCACGGAGATGTGACGCCCCGTGGTTCACCGCGTGTGCCCCTGAATCTCCTTGAGAATCAGGAGCGGCACCGCGACCATGAGAGAGATCCTCCTCGTGGATCGATGTACCGGTATGGTCGAGGATATGGAAGTGACCGTTGGAGAAGACCTCAATGGAGGGGAAGAGGCGGAGGCCGAGGTAGATACTTGGACATATATCGCCGCGACAACTATCGTGGCCATAGGGATACTCGCGCTTACGACCGTGCTAAAAGAGATAACTATGCGGGGAATGGCGGTCATAGGGATATCCAGAATTATGATCGCGAGACACCTCAGGGCCGCAACCGAGGTCAAGGAGAATTATTGATTCCAAATATAAAGGAGTTCGGCAAAAGCGTCGAACCGTAAGTGGAGAAAAGGCTGTAGCATTGGCAGAAGAAGTAGACAGACTCTTGGACATCGGACTAATCAAAGAATCTTTTTACCCGAATTAGTGAAAAAACCCAATGGGAAGTGGAGAACTTACGTGGACTTCACCGATCTAAATAAAGCATGCCCAAAGGACAACTTTCCTCTTCCAAGAATTGATCGGTTGGTTGATGTAACGGCCGGACATTCTTTGCTAAGTTTCATGGACGCGTACTCTGGCTATAATCAAATTTCTATGTATGAACCTAATCAAGAGCACACCTCCTTCATCACCGACTAAGGTCTCTACTGCTACATTGGGATGCCATTTAGTCTAATCAATGCCGGGGAAACTTACCAAAGGCTGGTGAATAAGATATTTAAAAAGCAAATCGGGAAGACAATGGAGGTATGCATGGATGATATGCTGGTCAAATCCAGGCAAACAGAGGATCATATAGCGGATTTGGCAGAGATGTTCCACATTCTGAGAAAATATAAGATGAGGCTGAATCCTCAGAAATGCGTATTTAGCGTTGAGTCGGGGAAATTCCTGGGATTCATGATAAATCACCGATGAATCGAAGCAAATCCCGCAAAAATCAAGGCCCTGCTGGACATGAAATCTCCCAACAACATTAAGCACGTGTAGAGTCTGACAGGAAGAATTGCGGCATTAAATTGATTTATATCAAAATCTTCAGATAGATGCAAGGAATTCTTTCAGGCAATTAAGGGCATAGGAAAAGATTTTGTGTGGACCTCGGACTGTGAGGAAGCTTTTCAGAAAATCAAAGAACAGTTGGGAAATCCTCCTATGCTAGCCAAGCCAGAAGATGGGGAAACGTTGATTCTTTACTTGGCAGTCTCAGAATATTCCATCAGCGCGGCGTTGGTAAAAGAAGAAGAGGGTCACCAGTCACCGGTATATTACGTGAGTAAGAGATTGCTGGATGCAGAAACTAGATACACCCGCATGAAAAATTAGTATATGTCCTCATCCTTGCGGCACGAAAGTTAAGGCCATATTTTCAAGCTCATCAGATAGAGATCCGCACCGCTTATCCTCTCAGGTATATTTTACACACTACACCATAAATGACCTATAGTAACACCAAGAAAATGTTACAACAGGCCCAAAAAAATGTTATCAAAGCCAGAAAAAGCCCTAAGGTAACATAAAATTTAAGTTGCTTTTTTTCGAGTTATCTTTGGCCCCTAAGGTAACATTACTTTTGCCCTAGTGTAACATTGACATTTGTGTTACAATAGCAGTCAAAGGTAACATCAAACTATGTCTATAGTATCACACTATGTATGTTACTTTCGCACTTAGAATTTGCAAAAAAATTGGACCCCACATGTGGGCCTACCTATGGGCCACAAAATCATTGTAACATTTTTTTCCCTACTGTAACAATTTTATAATGATCTGTATTATATTATACTAGTTTGTTTGTAACATTGAAGTACCTAATCTAACATATTTCTCAAAAAAAAATTGATATGATTTATTTGTAAATTGAACATGGCATAAACCTGTTTTCATAAAAGTCAACATATGAACAATTCAAATCGGTTTTCACAAACCCCCACCAAATACTACTTCAATTTTCACACATTTCACCATCAACTCCGCATAATCCAAAGAACAAGTACATAGTCTATAGTCTAGAGTACGATAAATTAAAATCTGAAATCTAGTACGATAACACTTGGAGTACGCAAAAGAAGATAGTAAAAAACAGTGATGCCACTGTGAGATTAATTGCAACCCCTCCTGCTTTCAAGCTCGCAATCTGGATCCTCGGTAAATCTTGTGATGGTAGCATCTCATGTCATAATAGTAATAGATCCATCCAACTGAACACACTGAACTCTGGCCTGCAAAAGGTTTCAACATCAAGCAAATTATTATGAACAATGCGTTAGTTAAACAAGATCATATTGTTAAGTAAATTTAAATAGTTTAGCAGCTTCATATTGTTCCGTCAAAAAGGTCATTAACAACCGAAATGTAAGAGTAAAAGTACATTATCTACAAAAATACAGCAAAAGAATGCGATTAATCAAGACAATTAACTCTAAGAACAAAAGAATACAATTAATCAAGAAATTACCAGCAGTGTTTTGATCTTCGTGGTCAATTTCTTGACGGAGAGCTGCTTCTTCATTTCTGAGTTCAATAGGTATTAGCTTTCCCTCTGTTCAAAACCAAACAGTAATATAATCACAAATCAAAATAAAAATGCAATTACTCGTAAATTAAACAACCAAACGTACGACTATGATAGTTGTTTCTTTCTAGTTTGAGAATAGTACAGGTAGGTTTATGGAACTAATATCTAATAAATCACTTATGATTGAACAAGAATAAATTTATCTAATTTGTGAAATTCTGTTGTCTTAAAACTATATCTTTTGGAATAACCAATATAAGATATTAATGCTATAATAGCAGAAGCTGTGGAAATCCAAAACAGAAGCGTCCACATGCCAGCATCTTTGAAATACACAAGAATTATGTTTGAGAAAAGTGACCCTACATTTAGTGCAAAGTAGAAGTAGCCGAAGAAAACTGCTTTAGACTTTTGTTGCTTTGGTTTTTTTTCATCAAATTGATCTGCTCCAAAGGTAGCTAGACTAGGCTGATGGCCACCATAGCCAAAGGCCACCAAGTAAATTGCTAGGTAAAATAATCCAATGCCACCGTAAGAGAGTGAGAGTACAGACCAAACAAAATAGTAAAGTAGAAAAATCACCAGCACAAGTATCAGCTGAAAGATTGTAGAGGTCATAAATCTTCCGCAATATGAGTCACTAAAAAAGGCTCCGATCAATGAGCACATATAAACCGTGCCGGTCCAATTGCTAACATTATTTGCAGCAGAAGCAGTATATTGACCGAGAACAACTATAGAACTGTTAACCAACCCTTTTTATTTAGTTGATGCAGGAGCTCATCAACTACTGTTCCGGATTCAAATCAATATATCAAGCACTTCCGACAACACAGAGCCACTGTCCGACAAACAATGCAGCACAATTGATGTTGGGATTGATGGAGCTAAATTCAGTAGTTGACAGGGAAAAACTCTTAGAAATGCCGAAGCAAGTGTCTCCGCTTCTCACTCCAAACACCTAATCACATGTTGGAACTGATGCTTTTGCAAACCTCCCTGTTAATAAAAATAAAACATTTAAAAAAAAGTTGCAACACAAATGTAAAAAGTGAAATTCTCAAGAGTCAAAGTAACAGATAAATGGATCCAGATACTTACTAGTCACAATTGGCCGGCTTTCAGCAATTGTAAAGATGAGAAGAAGTACCTTGAAGAAGAGTCGAATCAAGTGTAAGAACGAGAAATGCACTTCTATTGTCTCTTATCCCGACCATTTTACAACTTGTTCTTGAAGAAGTACCTTGTAAGCCTGTTCTAACTATAGAATGTTCTATAAATAAACAAGCAGTACTACACAATCATAACTGAAAAGTAAAATTCCCTAAGCCGGGCCATAAAAAATATTGACTGTTTGTCTACTCCGCTATTCCATCTACAAAGATCAGACAAAAATAAAGGCTTAGCAATTCAAGATGTAAGATCTTTGGCTCTTACCTCATTCTCAGCCCACACAAAGCCTGAAAACAACCCAATGTTCTTTTTTAATGTGTGCACCTGCAATATAATGTTGTGATGAATACCTAGCTAACTTATAATAGATCAAATCTTAAAGTAATTTGATTAATGAGAACAAACAGATTTACAAGGGAATTTAGAGAAATATTAATAATTAGCATAACTATGAGAATTATTTTTTTCCAATAATAACAGAACTGCATAAAATACTACCTTCGCCTTCTTCCCAAAAAGGATAATATACAGAAGCTGCGGGTTATCATCAGGTTTTACCTTCGACAGCTTGAAGGCCACTGAAAAAAAATTTAACAACATCAAACTCAAAGAAACCCAAATCTTCTAAGATAGTGTCACATAATGCAATATTTTTATAGATGGCTAAAATCATTAGAATAAATATTCATGCAGCAGTAGTTTGGACAACTCTTGTAAAAGTAAAATATAGTAAATAATCTATTCAATAAATTATATTGGCGCTGAGAAAACCCCTATAGAATAGCCTGATACATGATCTTCACATCAATTATGTTCTATAAACCATATACAGAACTCGAGAACATTCTGTGAATTATATAGCTGAGTTCAAACATTGAAACTATGATATGAAGCCACACACAAAAACGGTGGTATACATACACGCTGAAAAAAAAATCTAGTAGCATATATGAAATGACGTGCCCATAAAACTCAATAAAGCCTGTGTGGGTAATTAACAAAGAAGTTCAAATTTTATCTGATTGGTAGTTTATCAAATCAATAATTACTGCTTAAAATTGACTGGTAATTGAATTTTGAGATGTTGAACATATATATACATATTTACATTCTAAATTATAATATATCTCTAATGACAACTAACAACGTTAATATTACGCTCGCCACTTTATCAACTAAATCATTTAACAATAAATCTCCAAACCATTACAAATCTCAGAAAATAAATCGCCGAATGAAAATTTAAACAAACATGGAGATTGTTAACGAACTTGATTCTTACAAAATAAACCAAAACCATAACATACACACAAAATCAGAAAGAGATAGAGAGGGAGAGGGAGAGCGAGAGGGTATATAACTGTACCTTAATGTAGATCGCAAGCTGATTTGACTCCCAATTCCAATTAAAAAAACCCCAATTCCAATTAAAAACCCTGACTGGAATTCGTGAGATATTACCAATATAAAATCCTAGCTCCAATTAAACTAATCTAATTCAATTGAAAGCTGAGAGGGCGATTGAGAGAGAGAAGTTTAGATTGAGAGAGCGATTGTGAGAGAGAAGTTTAGCCCAAATAATTTGAGAGCCCGCCTCGCTAAGAGCCCAAGTACATTCCAAAAAACTACTCCTAATTTTATTTTATTTTTGATAAATTTTTAAGTTTAAATATGGCTCAAATTTTTTATTAATAAAAAATTATCAGCCACTAATTAGTACAGTTTACAAAATTAACAAAAAAATATTTTGTAAATCTTAGCTAATCTTAATATTATTATTTAATTATATTATCAAAATTGATATTTTTCAAGTCAAATAATTATATATATTTAATTATTTGTAAAATATTATTTTTTTTATCCATTAAAAGCCTATTGTAACATAAATTTTCACATGTTACCATATGTAACACTTTGATGCTATAGTAACATGTTACAAAGGCTATTGTAACATAAAAAATACTACGTTGCGGTAGGCTAAGATGGACATACCTAAGGTAACATAATTTTGTAACACTCATGATTAAACCATTGCGATAGGCCATCTATGGTGTAGTGACATAAGCCAGAGTCGTCAGAGAGAATGCTAAAATAGGCAGTGGAATTGGGGCAATTTAATCTGGAATATTGCCCTCGCACGGCCATCAAGGGACAAGCGTTGGCTAACTTCATACTCGAGTTCGATTCTGAGGTAGATGATAAGGCTATAGTGTTGGCATAACCTTCTTCACCGGGAAATGCTCATTTCGAAACAAAATAAGAGTTCCCACACTCTTCGTGGATCTTGCACGTTGATGGGGCCGTGAATAATAATGGAGTAGGAGTCAGGATTGTTTTGGTTACCCCGGAAGGACATCATTTGATGAGTGCCATTCACTTGAAGTTTTATGGCCTAAAGATAGCTTTGGAAGTGGGAGTCGTGAATTTGATAGCTCAGAGCGACTCGGAGTTAGTAGTAAATCAAGTCAATAGGGGGTTCCAGGCCTGAGGACCTCAAATTGAGTTGTATATGAGATGTGTGCAGCGTTTGCTTAGAAATTTTGGAAATGCCAAGTTGGAGGGCGTGCTAAAAGAAGAAAATAACAATATGGATGCCTTGGAAAAGATGGGTTCACAGATGGACAACATTCTGCTAGGATAAATTCCTTTAGGAATTCAAGAAATTCCAAATATTCCAGAAGTAAGTGTGTTTCAAATGCAAGAAATCCCACAAGAAACTTGGATGACCCCTATTCATAACTAAATCTGGGCAGGGACTTTGTTAGAGGATGAAAGGCATATGTCATAGCCTACTCGTTTATTCGAGTATTTTACTCAACTCAAATAAGAATGTAATAAGTAAATAGTGGATTAATCATCAGAGAGATCTCACAATGTAACATCTGTCAAAGAATAAAGAAACATTGTTCATCTGCAGACTTGAAGATTCACTGGAAGAAGTTCAAGAATTTGATCATGCCTCAGTGATATAAATCAAGATCGTGGATTTAATCAAGTGACAGAGATCTCGTCAAGGTATCATTTATTACAAGGATTCAATCAGAATAAAAAAGTCAAGACATGAAGAAACGTCACGAAAGTTAGTCACTCATGAACCAGACAGTACATCGAGTGTCAGCATTGAAGTGGCGGAATTGATTCATAAGTCTCAGTGACTTTCAGAAGATTGTCAGAAGAATGGATGCTGCTAAGGGTTAGTATTAATTCTCTATTAATTAATTAAGTCATATAATTTAATTAAGAAAATAAATTATATCTGCAAAGATTAATTTATTGATTAATTGAATTAAATTGATTAATTAATTTAGAATTAATATTAAGGATTTACAAGATTTTAATTGGTTTAAAATCTGCTTAAATTCAGCAAGACAATTCATTTGAACTAGTATGACAATCGGTATGACAATTGATAGTCATACCGAAAGTCATGCCAATACATTTAATTGTCTTATTAGAATTTCTGTTTAGATTAAAATCAGTTATTAATTCAGCAAGACAATTTATTTGAACTAATATGACAATCGGTATGACAATCTATAGTCATACCGAAAGTCTTGCTAGCTCATTTTTAATTGTCTTGCTAGTTGTAAACATTGTCCTACCGAAAGTCTCACAAGCTTAAAGGATTGTCATTCCAATTCAATCTACTCGGCTGTGTTATTTAAAAGAAGCAGAAGACCAGTTCATAAAGATAGGCAATCAAACAGAACAAAAACAAAAGAACAAAAGCAAAAGGAGCAGATAAAATATTTCATCTCATCTGCAACTTCAAGATCAATTTCTAGATTGTAAAGTTAAATCCAATCAACTAGAAATACTTATCTTGTTCTTGTGTATCAATCTAGCGGATTAAAATCCCTAGAACTTAATCTCAAATCGCATTTAGCATTTGATCTTTTAATTACAAAAATAGAAAAAGTTCATGTCGAATTTATTCTAAATTTGTAATAATTGATTTGAGATTAATCCCTTGTAACCGATACCGTAGTTGTAACACCTTTCAAGTTTAATAAAAGTTTTATTTAACTTGAATTTTGTTTCACAATTTTATTCCGCATTTTATTCGATTAAACGGTATTGTTTGCATTCAACCCCCCCTTCTACAAACAAATTGGGACCTAACAATTGGTATCAGAGCCTTCTGATTAACGTACAAATCTAGATCCTAGACTTTTGTGTTTCTTTCACTTCTTGAATTTTTTATTCACTCAAAAAATTCATAATGACTACACAAAAAGTTGGAACCGTTAAAATTCCACTTTTCGATAAAGAAAATTATGTTATGTGGAAGAAGAAGATGCTACTGTTTTTACAGGTTGCTAATCCCAAATATTTGCAAGTGTTGAAGAAGGGTCCAAAAATTCCTATGGTTATGGAACCAGAGGTAATAGAAAATGATGTGGTGATCACCAAAGCGAGAACTTATGTGAAGGATCCTGAGGACTTCTCTCCTGCTGAAATAGAAGAAGCTTCCCTGGATGCTAGCCTTCAATTAATCTTAGTAGATTCCCTTAATCCCCTGATGAATAGACATGTGATGAATTGTAAAGATTCCAAACATATCTGGGAAACTATTGAGATTATTAATGAAGGCACAGAGGAAGTTAGGGAGAACAAACTAGAAATCCTAACCTCTGAGTATGAATACTTTAAATCCAATCCAGGAGAAGGAATCACTGAAGTGTTTGAGAGGTACAATGCATTGATCAACAACCTGAACATTAATGGTAAATACTATTCCATCAGGGAGGTCAACAAAAAGTTCCTTTTAACACTGCCAACTCATCTCGAACATAGAATCACTGCCATAAGAGAAGCAAGAGATCTGAGTGAGATTTCTTTGGAAAGGCTCTATGGTGTGTTAAAGACTTATGAGTTGGAGCAGATTCAGCAGAAGGAAGTTTACGGGAAAGGAAGAGTGGTCAGCACGTCTACTGCTCTAGTAGCTGATGAACAACAACAACAACCACAATATCAACAACAATCTCAACAGTCAGAAAGAATGGTACAGTCTTCCAAGGTTGAAGATAATGTGATAGTAGCAGAATTTGATTCTCCTACTACAAATCAATCAGGAGATGATTATTATTCCTTGGAAGAACTGGAGCAATTGGAGGATGAGTCAATGGCCCTGATTGTCAAGAGATTCTCAAATGTCAGATTCAAAAGGAATCCCAAGTTCAAGTACAAGTCCAACTACAACAGATTCCAGAAAGGTGGATCTTCATCCTCTAACACCAGCAGTGGTGGGTATAAAACAGGGATGGTTGATCGAAGTACCATTCGATGCTTCAACTGTAATGAGTTGGGACACTTTGCCACAGAATGCAGGAAGCCAAAACAAGCTAGGAAGAACTCTTACGATTCTAATCAAAAGAGTAAATCTGAAAGGGCGTACCTGGCAAAGGGAAGAAGCTGGGATGATACTGACAGTGAAGATGAAGAAGTTGGGAATCTTGCTCTCATGGCTAGTAATGCAAGCACCTCATCGTCAAGAAAAGAGGTAAAATTTACTGATGCTGAATTAGTTTATCATCTAGGAGGTTCCTTAGATTGTGCTCGTCGTGATAATGAATTGTTAAATCAACAAATCAAAGACCTTGAGAAAGAGGTCAATGAATTAAGACTTGTGCACATTAATCAAGATAAACTAAAAGAACAAGTATCTTTTCTAGAGAATAGAGTTGACTGTTATAGACAACTCGAAACTATTCTCAAAGACAAGATCACCGGTCTTGAGGCTAAGGTTAAAGCTTACTTTAATTCTTGTTCGAAGTCCAAAGAGTTTTACAATAAGCAAGCTGTTAATCAAACACATGGAATAGGTTATGATTACAATGCTGCTATTGGAAAATTAGGCATAAACTCCCCTCCTCATGTATGTGCTAAAGGCAGGGAAGTACCACATGTGCTTAAGGGTGTTGATGAACCCCTCTATAAAGAATCAATTGCTGAACCATTTGATGAGACCTCTTTTATTATTCAAGAAGAAATCCGTGCTGAAGATAATGCTAATGGGAAAGATGTCTCCAAGTCAAGTGTGTCAAAAGTTCCAGTCAAGGTTGTGAAAGCAACTGAGACTAACTCAGACACACATGGGTTGGATAACACAAATGCCATGTCTACCATGCATAAGTTGCCTATTGTTAATCCTTCTCATAAAGCATGTGGTGTTCCTGATTGTATGTGTTATGCTTTTAATCTGTTGTTTGCTTATTTTAATGGTAAGCATGTTTCTAATGATAAGACTACTCCTCATCAGCATGTGAATAATAGAAAGCATGATAGGTCTAAGACTGCTAGTCCTCCTAAAGCTAGAAAGGAGACATTTGTGCCTAAGCCTAACCAGAAATTTGTCAAGGCTGTTCACAAGGTCAAATGTTCAGTCATTGAGAACGTTGAGAATATTGAAATTAAGAATGTTGTTTTGCCTGATAAAGGCCAATTTTACAAGTATGCCGGACCCAGCCAAGCTTGGGTTCCGAAGAAGTTCTAATCCATTTGTATTGCAGGGCATTAAACAGGTACAACCGGTAGTGTGGATTCTTGACAGCGGATCGTCAAGACATATGACCGGAGATAGAGCCCTGCTATCAAATGTGGTTGAGAAAGCTGGCCCAGTGGTTACCTTTGGAGATAACAGCAAAGGTTTAACGGAGGGATATGGCTGTTTGCTAGCTGGAAATGTTATCATTGAAAATGTATATGTTGTGCAAGGACTTGAACATAATCTGCTTAGCATTAGTCAGTTCTGTGACAACGGCTACAATGTTTTATTCGACAAGCTGAAGTGTCAGATTCTGCACAAGAAAAGTGAAAAACCCTCCTTAATGGGAATCCGGAAAGGAAATCTGTTCGTAGCTGACATGAACTCTGGAAGCAATCTTGAAGTCAATTGTTTCTATGCAAAGGCATCGTCAGATGAGAGTTGGCTATGGCACAAGAGACTTTCTCATCTCAATTTCAAAACAATGAATTCTCTTGTCAAAAGAGAATTGGTAAGAGGTCTACCTCAGCTGGAATTCTCTCCAGAAGGACTATGTGAGGCTTGCCAGAAAGGAAAGTCAAAGAAAGCAAGTCACAAAGGCACTGACACATCTTCCATAACTGGTGTTCTGCAATTATTGCACATGGATTTATTTGGTCCAGTTAATATCCTTTCTATGTCAAAGAAGTGTTACTGTCTTGTGATAGTTGATGACTATTCCAAGTATACGTGGGTTTTATTTCTTCACTCTAAGGATGAAACACCACAAGTTGTGATTGATCATATCAAGATGATTGAGTTAGATTCTAACGTCCCTGTTAGAGCAGTAAGGTCAGATAATGGGACAGAATTCAAGAATGCACTTCTCAATGGATTCTGTACAGACAAAGGGATTACCAGACAATTTTCAGCTCCTAGAACCCCTCAGCAAAATGGAGTGGTAGAAAGGAAGAATCGTACATTGATTGAAGCTGCAAGAATGATGTTAAGTGAATCAGGTCTTCCAATGTACTTTTGGGCTGAAGCTGTCAATACTGCATGTTATACTCAGAATCGAACTCTAATCAACAAAGACTTCATGAAAACTCCTTATGAGATTTTGAATGAACATAAACCTTCTATCAAATACTTTCATGTATTTGGTGCCAGATACTTCGTGCTCAAGGATGGAGATGATCGTCGTGGTAAGTTCGAGGCAAAGGCATATGAGGGTATTTTTGTTGGATATGGAAGAAGATCATATAGAGTGTATATCATTTATCAACACAAAGTAACTGAAAGTGTCAATGTTACATTTGATGACACTAACTCCCTAGTATCCAAACTGAAGATCCTTCTGAGAAACTGAAGTTTGATGAGACGTCAGATTCAGAATCAGAACATGGTCAAGAACCTGAGGTTGTTGCTGGTGAAGAACCTGTTAATCCTGATGATACTCAAGGTAATAGTGATGGAAACTTTGGCAACAATGGAGATACCACTGCTACTGACGGAGAATCTTCAAGTCAACATGGCAACAACTCAGGGGGAGATGCTGAAGGATCATCTAGTAGGACACAACATCACAATGAATTTCAAGGCGAATCATCAAGATCAAATCTTCCAAGACAGACTGTCTGGAATAAAGCTCACCCTTTTGAGTTGATTATTGGTGATCCAGATGTTGGAGTCAGAACTAGACGTGCTACTCAAAATGAGTGTCTGTTCTCAGGATTTCTTTCTGAGATGGAACCTAAGAAAATTGAAGAAGCACTGACTGATCCAGATTGGGTGATTGCTATGCAAGATGAACTCAATCAGTTTGAAAGTCAACAAGTCTGAAAACTGGTACCTAGGCCTGTACACAAGAAAGCTGTTGGTACTAGGTGGGTATTCAGGAATAAACTAGATGAAGATGGTGTGGTTACAAGAAATAAGGCAAGACTGGTAGCTAAAGGGTATTCTCAAGCTGAAGGCATTGATTATGATGAAACCTATGCTCCAGTGGCTAGACTTGAGGCCATCAGGATATTTCTGGCATTCGCAGCATTTTCAAACTTTAAAGTTTATCAAATGGATGTCAAGAGCGCCTTTCTGAATGGAAAGCTGGATGAAGAGGTATATGTAGAGCAACCTCCTGGTTTTGAAGATCCAGATCATTTGGATTTTGTCTTCTTTCTTTTCAAGGCTATCTATGGGCTAAAACAGTCTCCAAGAAAATGGTATGACACTCTCTCTGAATTTCTTATTGAAAATAGCTTTATTAGAGGTGTCATAGACAAAACTCTCTTTTCTAAAACACATAAGAAGGATACTATATTAGTCCAAGTCTATGTGGATGATATAATATTTGGGTCTACTAATGATAATCTCTGTAAGAGATTTGCTAAGTTAATGCACAGCAAGTTTGAAATGAGCATGATGGGAGAGCTGAAGTTCTTTCTTGGATTACAAGTAAATCAAAGGTTAGATGGAACATTTATTTGTCAATCCAAGTATCTCAAGGAACTCCTCAAAAAGTACAATCTAGAGGATTCTGCATCAGCAAGGACTCCATCAACTACAGCTGTCAAGCTTGGACCATGTGAAAACTCCATTAAGGTAGATGTCACAAGCTACAGAGGTATGATTGGCTCGTTACTCTATCTTACTGCAAGTAGACCGGATATTATGTATGCTACATGTTTATGTGCAAGGTTCCAAGCGGATCCTAGAGATATTCATCTCGTTGCTGTTAAACGAATCTTAAGATATCTTAAGGGAACACCAAATCTAGGTATTTGGTACCCTAAAGAATCTGGTTTTAACCTTGTCGGATATACAGATTCAGATTATGCAGGAAGTGTTGTTGATAGGAAAAGCACCTCAGGAAGTTGTCAATTCCTAGGAAGCAGGCTAGTCTCATGGTACAGCAAGAAACAGCAAACAGTTTCCAACTCAACGGCCGAGGCTGAATATATTGCTGCTGGAAGCTGCTGTGCTCAGATCTTGTGGATTAGGAACCAACTACGAGACTATGGCTCTGTATTGAACAAGATTCCTATTTTATGTGACAACACAAGTGCAATAGCCATCACCAACAACCCTGTGCAGCACTCGAGGACAAAGCACATTGACATCAGGTATCATTTTATTAGAGAGCACGTCATGAATGGTACTGTTGAACTATTTTTTGTTCCAACAGAAGAACAAATAGCAGATATTTTCACTAAACCACTTGACGAATCCACATTTACCAGATTAGTTGGTAAATTGGGCATGTTGAATAGTTTTAGTGATTAATTTAGTTAATATCTGAGATCTGTTCTTGAATGAATTTACAAATGAATTCTTCATAAATGAAAAATTCATTTGCAAATTTATGTTATCATTTTATCATATTTCTTGCTTAATTCTATGTAATTTATAGTATCTTATCTGTTTTATTTTCCCTTCTTGTTAATTTAAAATATCTCAGAATATTTTATTTTCTCTAAAAATATTTTTCTATGAATTTTATTTGCTAAAATTCAACAGAAATCTATTTTTGGAATAAAAATAATTAATTCTGAAATATTGTCTTTGATTTTGTAAATATTTTCTGATATTTTTACTAAGTTATATGAGTCTTTATTCCAGTACATATTTATATATGTGTGTTTCTGTGTTTAAAGCTGATATGACAATCGGCAAGACAATTGAAATTGTCTTGCTGAAAGTCATTTCAGTTTAAATGTTGTTTATTATGTTATTCAGTATAGTTTTATACTGGCAAGACAATCGGTATGACTATCAATTGTCTTGCCAGTTT
Source organism: Apium graveolens (assembly GCF_009905375.1). Lineage (NCBI taxonomy): Eukaryota > Viridiplantae > Streptophyta > Magnoliopsida > Apiales > Apiaceae > Apium > Apium graveolens. The sequence goes on from NC_133652.1 coordinate 57,036,656, forward strand.
TAAACCTTATATATAATTATTTTCCTTTTATTATTGTACTGGTATGACAATCGGTATGACTATCAGATTGTCATACCAGTTATAATTTTAGTATTTATTTCTGTTGTTTTTTTTCCCTTCTTTTGCCTGGTATGACAATCGGTATGACAATCCAGGATTGTCATACCAACTGTCATATAAAAGCGTGTGTTTGTATTGTTTTAAACCACATTTCATCAGTTCATTTCTTCTCAAAAAATTCGAACAGTATTTGTATTCAGTTTTCTCTCTTCTCTCTCTTCGAACTAAAACCAACGAATTGTCTGTCTTCTTTGCTCGAGTTTTCACTCAGCATACTAAAACTTCACTCCTGTGATATATACACACGTATATACTTACGGAAGTGCTGCCCATTTTTTTTCTTTCTTTCTTTCTTTTCTTTTTCTTCAAATCGATTTTTCCCAAAATCAGTTCTTTTTATTTTTATTTCAATTTCTGATTTGTGTCTTTTGGTTTGTCAAAACTGCGTTTGTGAGTTAAGAATTTTAACGAGATACATTTCTGTCTAAATTTTTCGATTATAATTAATTTAATTCGAATTATTAAATTAATTTAATTAATTCAAATTTTCTTAATATTACTCTTAAAATTCTGAAAAGCGTGTGTCTTATTATTATTTTAAATGGCTCTCAATTTCCAAATTGTCGCGCATAATCAGGTTGGTTATTTTAATCCGGAAAAATGTGATGTTGAAAAATTTAAGCCATGGATTAGATTTTTAAATGACAATTCGATTGTTAGCTCTGCTATTAAATCAAATGTGATTTTAAACGTCGATCTACTTAGACTGATTTGCACAACCTCTACTGTGGCCGATGATTCAAAATCTTTTTCATTCACCGTCGCAAACACACAGTATGTAGTTGATGAAACAGTCGTCAATCGTGCGTTAAATTTTCCACTAGACAATTTCTGTAATTTACCCTCTGAAAATGATATCACAAATTTTTTCAATGCTATTCACTATCAGGGGGTGATCAATTTAACCAAACTTTCTAAATCAAATTTGGTGTCTGAATGGGATATTTTCTTTGATACACTTTCCAAAGTGTTTGCCAACTGCACAAAATCCAATTTTCATAACATCACTTCCACTCTGCAGTATATTGGTCTTGCGGTTGTTTTCAATCAAAGGATCAATTTTGGCAAACTACTTTTTCCCATTCTCTTGAGACGTCTAACTTCTGCTTTACGTGATCATTCTACAAATCGTAGGGTATCATGTTACTATGCTCGTTTTCTCATGCTTATAGCAGATCATCTTCTCGCACCTGAACACAAAGCCCTTTTTGCTAACTCTGCAGTAACCGAACCCCCTCCAGTTAGTAAAAAGATTTACACTCGCCAAGACACAACCTTCAAATTCATGCAAGTTCCAGTACTTGTATCTGCTTTCATGGCCACTTATATTCCCTTCCTATTTTCAATCTTCCCGGCCATGAACAGCAACCTCAACCTCCAGTGGTTCAAGCCACCCAGGCTCTTCCATTACAGGTAGTAATTCCTCACTCTCACTCTCTTCCTACTTCTGTTGAAAGACCCCCAGTGGTTGATAGGGCTGACCATGAAGTTGTAGAACCACAGCTTCAATCCCAGGTCATAGAGCCAAACACAGAGTCACATTCTATCTCAACCTCTCCCCCACTGTCTAAAATGTTACCCAGGAGATTACTAGGAAGTAGTTCATTGTTAAATATGAGTGAACCCTCAGCTCTGCCTCCTCCTAAGAAAAGAAGAACATATTCTGAGGCATCTGAAAGCCCATCCTTGTCCTCCCAACAGGACATGGACTTTGAAATGGCCAATGAACAGTTACTAGAGGCATTCTCTCAACAGGATGCATCTATTGAAATTCGCCATAGGGCCATGGCATCTTGTACTGAGTCAAGCACAATTCCATTACTCACAATGGAACCATACACTTCCCCAGATCATACTCAGGACACACAGCGAGGAGTGCACGTAGAGTCGGTTATAGTGACTGCCATAGTTACGGCAGAAGAGCAGTCACATGCTTCAGAGGGAAAATCTGACTCTCCGCCATCTTTAATAGAGTCATTTTCTCCCCTCCCAGATCCAACACCTCTGGCTCCCTTATGGGATTCTCCACTCGCAGATTTATCTGGAGAAAGTGGAGGGCAACTCGGTCAATCTATCCCTGAAGCAATTCAGACATCTATTCCAAAAGATTTGATAGGTTTGACTGAGGATCGGGACTCGCGAATTCCCATTGCACCACCACTGACCTCTCTTGAAGAGGCTAGGGTGATTTTTAATGCAGGTACAGAAGAACAGCAATAGGAAGACTCCTCACGAGCAATTATATTGAGAGAAACACATGCACGTGAGATGAGTGAACCAAACACGAGTGAAATTCAGGTGAGAGCACACACAGACACTGATACTGTAAACCTGTTAGCTCAGATTGCTGCCCTAAAAGAAGAACTTGCTAAAAGCCTAGCTGAAGCTCAAGCATTCAAAGCACAAGTGGTTGAACGGTCTTCTTCTTCCACCTCTGTCAACAATCAGCTTGCAATCATAAGGAACGACATCTCAGATCTAAAGACCACTGTAATACCAAAGCTCAATTCTATTCAGGACACTCCAACTTTATCAGCTGATGACATATCCAACTTCTGCTCTCTACATACAAGAATGACTTCTCTTGAAGACCTCGTTGAGATGAATCATTCACTGGACTCCTCAAGATTTCTAAAGATAGAGACGGGCATGGAACATCTCAATGAAGGGATGAAGCACCTATATTACATGATCAAGAATTCTCATTGCCCTAATGAAGAACAAAGAACTTATTTTGAAGGACCGTCTGGTGGAGGATCAGGCTCTGGAGGTGATGGAGGTTCCAAAGGAAGATCAGAAGAGGATCCCTCAACTAAGGGGGAGAAGAAAGGAAGTAGTGCCAAAGGGAAAGAAAAAGATACCTCTGCTGGAAACAAAGGAAAGGCTGATGATGTCTACTACAGTGGAGAACAGGATGACTTTGATATTTTTGACATTCCCACTGAACCAGTTCAGGAAGATAAAGATGGGTTATTTGAAGCTGAAGAGGAAAGTGATTTTGAAGATTGGGAAGAGGAAGATACAGTGGATCCTATGTTTGAGAAAGAATTTCAGAAGGAGCAGTCAGAGATGAAAAGAAAAGAAGCTGAACTCAAGAAGGTCTCTCAGATCATTGACAGGAGGAAAGACATACAAAGAACAGAAACTCTTCAAAAGCAACGTCTTCATGACATTAAGGCTCAAGAAAGGAGAAGAGATGTCAGACTAAAGATTGGTGAAAAATGGGATGAAGCTAGGAGAGTACTCGATATGCCTCAGCTGAGCACTAACAATGATAGGCAGTTCTTACATCTTCTTGACAAGCTGGAAATCTCAAATCCTAACAATGACATGTACATGAATGCTATCAAGACTGAAGTCTCAAGGATCACAGCTGCTTTTGATAGATCCCTAAATGAGATGAGCATTTTTGTATATTGTCAGAGTGAAGGATCATTCAAGGTGTCACTTCATCTATTTGAGAATCGTTCTTTGTCAGAGATTTGGGTTCTTTTAAACAAAGTCAAAAGAAGCTCAGAATTGAATGAAGTTCTTCGAGAAAGGCTTAAAGAGTTTGCCAGCAGGGCTAGTCCTCAAGTGGTCAACAATCCTCATCAGGTGAGATTCTTTAAGTCTGATTGTCTTCAAATCTGTCAGCTAGATGTATAATCTCTTAAAGACTACTCAACTAAGCATCTGGTCTGGATGGAACATCATTTGAGAACTGCTGGATATTCATCCATGTTGAAGACTCAAGCTGCTGACTTGATTCAAGCTTATTGTGAAAAGAATGTTAAAAGGTACACTCAACTCAAGAATAAGCTGAAGTCAGTTGGAGTTCAACCAGTCAGACCAGCAAGCTTCACTTCAGAAAAGGATCGTGTCTTTGACAAGGAATTGCTTCAAGATTTAGAAGAAGGTGAAGTCAGAAGAGAAGACAACTGAAGTCAATTAGCTCAAAACTCAATGTAATATGATTAGAGCTTTATGAATCAAGATAGTCTAATGTAGTTATATGTTCAGGCTAGAGGAACATCTATCTTGTATTCACTTGTAAATTTCATTTGGAATCTGGAAAATGTTAAATATAATCCAGAACTTTTCTGCTATTTACTTTACATTACTGTTTATATCTTTTTCTTATTTGTTAGTTGAGTTATCCTCTAGGTATTTGTTGTTATTGTCTAACAAGCAAATAGGGGGAGATTGAAAGGCATATGTCATAGCCTACTCGTTTATTCGAGTATTTAACTCAACTCAAATAAGAATGTAATAAGTAAATAGTGGATTAATCATCAGAGAGATCTCACAATGTAACATCTGTCAAAGAATAAAGAAACACTGTTCATCTGCAGACTTGAAGATTCACTGGAAGAAGTTCAAGAATTTGATCATGCCTCAGTGATATAAATCAAGATCGTGGATTTAATCAAGTGACAGAGATCTCGTCAAGGTATCATTTATTACAAGGATTCAATCAGAATATAAAAGTCAAGACATGAAGAAACGTCACGAAAGTTAGTCACTCATGAACCAGACAGTACATCGAGTGTCAGCATTGAAGTGGCAGAATTGATTCATAAGTCTCAGTGACTTTCAGAAGATTGTCAGAAGAATGGATGCTGCTAAGGGTTAGTATTAATTCTCTATTAATTAATTAAGTCATATAATTTAATTAAGAAAATAAATTATATCTGCAAAGATTAATTTATTGATTAATTGAATTAAATTGATTAATTAATTTAGAATTAATATTAAGGATTTACAAGATTTTAATTGGTTTAAAATCTGCTTAAATTCAGCAAGACAATTCATTTGAACTAGTATGACAATCGGTATGACAATTGATAGTCATACCGAAAGTCATGCCAATACATTTAATTGTCTTATTAGAATTTCTGTTTAGATTAAAATCAGTTATTAATTCAGCAAGACAATTTATTTGAACTAATATGACAATCGGTATGACAATCTATAGTCATACCGAAAGTCTTGCTAGCTCATTTTTAATTGTCTTGCTAGTTGTAAACATTGTCCTACCGAAAGTCTCACAAGCTTAAAGGATTGTCATTCTAATTCAATCTACTCGGCTGTGTTGTTTAAAAGAAGCAGAAGACCAGTTCATAAAGATAGGCAATCAAACAGAACAAAAACAAAAGAACAAAAGCAAAAGGAGCAGATAAAATATTTCATCTCATCTGCAACTTCAAGATCAATTTCTAGATTGTAAAGTTAAATCCAATCAACTAGAAATACTTATCTTGTTCTTGTGTATCAATCTAGCGGATTAAAATCCCTAGAACTTAATCTCAAATCGCATTTAGCATTTGATCTTTTAATTATAAAAATAGAAAAAGTTCATGTCGAATTTATTCTAAATTTGTAATAATTGATTTGAGATTAATCCCTTGTAACCGATACCGTAGTTGTAACACCTTTCAAGTTTAATAAAAGTTTTATTTAACTTGAATTTTGTTTCACAATTTTATTCCGCATTTTATTCGATTAAACGGTATTGTTTGCATTCAACCCCCCTTCTACAAACAAATTGGGACCTAACAGAGGACAAGCTACAGGCTCGATACCCTCGTTATTAGGCTGCAAAGTACGTTGAGTATGATGGAGTGCTATACAAGATAGGGTTTAATCAACCACTGTTACGATGTATAGATATGGAGGAAGAAAATTATATTTTTTGAGAATTAAATGAAGGTATTTGTGGAAATCACTCGGGGGATGGCTCGTTGGCATTGAAAGTCCTTTGTTAGATATATTTGAGATGTCATGTCTAATATGATTTGTGTTTAGTTTTCAGAACTTAACAACAGGAGGACTTACTGAAATCAGGACTTACTGAAGTCAGAAATTAATATCAGAACTTAAGTGCGGGAAGACTTTCAGTTAAGGAATGAAGCTGATTTACAGGAGAAGATCGAGACTAAAACAATAGAAGATATACATGAAAAGAGTTAGAGGACTAGAAGACTTTTAGAAGATATCTGATTGATATATTTTAGGAGACAGAATTGTATTCCATATCAATTAGAATATATCTTGTAACTGTGTACTATATAAACACAACTTAGGGTTTACACTATATGTGTTATCATTATCGAGAATATTATACATTGTAACCTAGCAGCTCTTAGTGATATTTGTTCATCACTGAGAGAGAACAACAGTTCATATTATAACATAGTTTATTAAATATACTTGATCTTTGTTACATACTTGTGTTGAAATCGATTTGATTGTATAAACACTGTATTCAACCCCCTTCTACAGTGTTGTGTGACCTAACAAGTGGTATCAGAGCTATTCTGTTAACATACATACAGTAAAGATCCAAACAATCATGTCTGAAGAAACACAAACCCCAACTAAGCCTACCAAAACTCAAGAAACTCAAAACACCCAAACCCACAGTCGATATGAGACTATTAATGTTCCCATACTGAGACCTTCTAAGTATCCCATATGGAAAGTGAAGATGCATATATTTCTGGAAGCTACAGATCCAGAATACCTTGATAGGATTAATGAAGGACCATATAAGCCTACCAAGCTCTTTGTTGCAGTTACTGATCAACCAGCAAAGTCCATACCAAAGGAGAAAGGTGATTACACGGCTGAAGACATCTCATCTATTGCCAAGGATGCAAGGGTAAGGTATTTGCTGCATAGTGCCATTGATAATGTCATGTCAAATAGGGTAATTAATTGCAAGACTGCAAAGGAGATATGAGATGCTTTGGAGACAAGATGTCAGGGAACTGATGCAATCAAAAAGAACGGGAGGACTATACTCACTCAAGAGTATGAGCACTTTGACTCAAAAGCTGATGAGTCATTAACTGACTTATATGACAGGTTTGTCAAACTCTTGAATGATCTGTCACTGGTGGACAAGGAATATGATCTTGAAGATTCAAATCTAAAATTCCTCTTAGTTCTTCCTGAAAATTAGGATTTGAAGTCTACTACCATAAGAGACAACTATGACCTTACTAAAACTACTCTTGATGAAATTTATGGTATGCTCAAGACTTATGAACTTGAGATGGATCAAAAGAGCAAGAGGCATGGAAGAAAGTCAAGGACAATTGCTCTTAAAGATGAGGAGGTATCTCCTAAAGTGGTTGCCTCAAAGAGGGGCAAAGGAAAGGCTCTCATCATAAAGTCTGATTCAGAGTCATCATATTCTGGTGATGATGATTCAGAAACTGAAAGTTTACCTGAAATGGATGCTGATGCAAAGATGATGTAACTGTGTGCTCTTATGGTGAAGGGTATCACAAAGATAGCCTACATGAAATTCAGAAAGGGCAAGAAGTTTTCAAGAAAAGGTGGAAGTTCTGATAAGAAAGGGTTCAGAAAGTCTGAAGGCAAAGGAGGAAAGTCTGACAGAGGAGACAACTCAAATGTCAAATGCTACAATTATGGTAAAAGAGGCCACATATCTCCTAACTGTAAGAAAGGAAAAAGTGACAAAGGCAAAGCACTTGTCCCAAAGAATAAAAGCTGGACAGACACTTCAGATTCTGAAAATAAGGTAAACTATGCCTTGATGGCAAATGCTGATAGCAGTCCTGAAACTGCTGAATTAAAGGTACCTCAAACAACTTATGTTTTCCATACTGATGATATTACTGAGTAGAGATTATATCTTAAAACCATTTTCATTAATTATAGAGATCAGACTTTACCATGTGAAAGATTAACATCTGAAAATCTTGCTTTTAAAAAGAGAAATGACTATTTAGAAAAGAGTTAGTTTATCTTGATCAAACTAAGAAAGAAAGAGATGATGCTTTGTATGTTAGAGATGAAGTGTTAAAATTGAATGAATCTCTAAAAGCTGACTTAGAAAAGGAAAGAGAGATTATTAGAACTTGGACTAACTCTGGAAGAACAACTCAGAATTTACTAGGTAGTGGAAACTGGAAAGAGGGCTTAGGTTATGGAGATGATAAAAGTGAGAAAGGAACTGTGCGAATTGAGCCAATTGTTGTTAAACAGACTGCTAAGTCAAAGGTAAATCCTGTTAAGTTTGTAGCAAAAACTGTAAAGTCAAATTCTGAAAAGATGAAAGAATCTAGGACAGAAGTCAAAGAAAAGTCAACTTCTGACAAATTAAAATAGGATAAACCATTTGAAGTAAACATAGGCTTAATGACAAAGAAGCAGCTTAAGCATAAGATGAAAGAGATTAGAAATGTTAACAAGGTAAAGGAAGTTAGGAAAAATAGGAATGGAATATAAGGTGTGAATAAAAGCAATAATTATATGCCTGTTCTTAATGCTCCTAGAAAGAAATGTTATAACTGTGGAAACTCTAACCATCTTGCTTCTTTTTGCAGGAAAAATAAAGATATAAACTCTTTACCTCCTAGATCAGGAGTTAAGAGTCAGTCTGTTAGGTTTAAGCCACAAAATCCTTGTTTTCATTGTGGTAGTTATGGTATTCCATTTATACTTGTAAGGAATATCATAGTTTGTACTATGATTATTATCAAATAAAACCTTCTTTGAAGAAAGTTAGTATTATTCCTTCTAGTGTAAAGTCTGATGCAAAGTCTGATATAAATTCTGATAAACAGCATGTTAGCATAAACTCTGAAACTAAATCCACTGCAAATGCTAACAAACTTAAAAAGACCAAAGGATCCAAGCAAGCCTGGGTCCTTAAAACTAACCAATAGTGGTCTTTATGGTTGCAGGGCAACAGGAAAAATATCCTAGTGATGGACAGTGGATCTTCATGACATATGACTGGAAATAAAGCCCTGCTATCAGACTTTGTGGAGAAAACTGGCCCAGGAGTTTCTTATGGAGATGGCAACATGGGAAATACTGTGGGATATGGTAATATCAATCTTGGGAATATCATCATTGAATCAGTAGCTCTTGTCTCAGGACTTAAACACAATCTACTAAGTGTGAGTCAAATCTGTGACAGAGGTTATCATGTGGATTTCTTTGAAGAACACTGTGAAGTTGTAAGCAATTCTACAGGCAAAGTGGTTCTGAAAGGTTACAGGCATGGAAATATTTATGAATCCAGACTTTCAACAAGTTCTGATGGTTCTGCAATCTGTCTGTTGAGTAGAGCATCAACTAAAGAAAGCTGGAATTGGTACAAAAGACTCTCTCATTTAAATTTCAACAACATAAATGAGCTAGTAAAGAAAGATCTTGTGAGAGGACTGCCAAAATCAGTATTTGCTCTTGATGGCCTTTGTGATTCATGTCAAAAGGCAAAAAAAAGAAAATCTTCATTCAAGAGCAAAACTGAATCTTCAATTCTTGAGCCTTATCACCTACTGTATGTTGATCTATTTGGTCCAGTCAATGTCATGTCTATTGAAAAGAAGAAATATGTTATGGTAATAGTGGATGAGTTTACAAGGTACACTTGGGTGTATTTCTTGCACAAGAAGAATGAGACTGTATCTACTCTAAGATCATGTCAAACAGCTGGATAAATTGTTCAAAGATTCTGTCAAAATTATAAGAAGTGATAATGGCACTGAGTTCAAGAATTCAATAATGGAAGAGTTCTGTAAAGAGCATGGAATTAAGCACGAATTTTCTGCACCTGGAACTCCACAGTAAAATGGAGTTGTAGAAAGAAAGAACAGGACTCTCATTGAAGCTGCACGAACTATGCTTGATGAAGCAAAGCTACCAACCTACTTTTGGGCTGAAGCTGTGCAGACTGCTTGTTTACACAGAATGCTACACTCATAAACAAGCATGGAAAAACACCATATGAGATGGTGAAGAAAAAGAAGCCAAATTTGAAATACTTTCATGTATTTGGTTGCAAGTGTTTTGTTCTTAAGACTCATCCTGAACAGCTGTCAAAATTTGATTTAAAAGCTGATGAAAGAATTTTTGTTGGATATCCACTTTCCACAAAAGCCTTCAGAGTCTACAATTTAAGAATAAGGATTGTCATGGAATCTATCAATGTATCTTTTGATGATATGAAGATTACTGGACTTGAAGATTTCAATGATCATGATCAACTGAGATTTGAAAATGAAGATTTAAATTCTGATTCTGGAAATTGTGATGACTTAAATCCTGATCCTGTAAGTTCTGACGGGTTAAGTTCCGATGTCATTGAAACTGTGGTAACTACTCCAAGGGAAAATGCACCTGTCCAGGGGGAGCAAGCTGAAGATCCTACCACAACTTAAGACTCTCAAGACGCATCAGAACCTGTCACTGGCTCTTCAAGTTCTGATTCATCAAGTTCTGATGAGCCAAATTCTGATAATTCTGAAAACTCTGATTCTTCAAATCCTGAAGGTTCCAACTCAAATTCTGAAGTCTCAGAGTGCATAACTACAGGGGGAGCATCATAAAATTATGATAGAGACAACATGGATCATGGGGGAGGATCCAGTTTTAGAGAACAACTTTCATCTGCAAGGAAGTGGACTAAGGCACATACACCTGACTTAATAATTGGAGATCCTGAAGTAGGTGTCAGAACTAGAACATCAATGAATGTCTCTATCATTCTTTTCTATCTCAGACTGAACCAAAGAAAGTGTAAGAAGCTCTTCAAGATGCTGATTAGGTGCAAGCAATGCAGGAAGAGTTAAATGAATTTGAAAGAAATAAAGTCTGGACTATAGTGCCAAGACCAAAAAACAGATCAATTGTTGGCACAAAATGGGTGTTCAGAAACAAAACTGACAGTGATGGTATAATTACAAGAAACAAAGCAAGGCTGGTTGCTAAAGGATACTCTCAACATGAGGGTATTTATTATGATGAAACATTTGCACCAGTTGCTAGATTGGAAGCCATAAGAATCTTTTTGGCTTATGCTGCTCACAAAAAGTTCAAAGTCTTTCAAATGGATGTGAAAAGTGCTTTTCTTAACCTCCAGGAAGAAGAGGTATATGTTGAACAACCTCCAGGATTTGTAGATCCAAAATTTCCTAATCATGTCTACAGACTTGACAAAGCACTTTATGGCCTTGAACAAGCTCCAAGAGCATGGTATGAGACTTTAGCTCAATTCCTTCTGGAAAGTAGATTTAACAGAGGCACAATTGATAAAACACTGTTATATCTCAACCATGGAAAGGACTTACTTTTGGTACAGATATACGTTGATGATATCATATTTGGTTCTACAAATGCCAAACTCTGTGAAAGGTTTGCAAAGCTAATGCAATCAAGATATCAAATGAGTATGATGGGAGAACTTAGTTATTTTCTGGGACTTCAAGTCAAGCAAAATGAAGAAGGTACTTTCATAAATCAATCCAAGTACACCAGAAATTTACTCAAGAAATTTGGAATGTAAGACAGTTTAACTACATCCACTCCCATGGCCACTGCAACCAAGTTAGATAAAGATACTAGTTCATTAGTAGATATTACTAACTACAGAGGTATGATTGGCTCTTTACTCTATTTAACTGCAAGTACACCTGATATCATGTATGCTACCTGTCTTTGTGCAAGATTTCAGGCTGATCCAAGAGAACCTCATCTAATAGCTGTGAAAAGAATTTTTAAGTACCTCAAGGGTACAGCTGATCTAGGATTGCGGTATCCTAGAGATTCAGATTTTAAGCTAATAGGTTACTCAGATGCAAATTTTGCAGGATGCAAAATAGACAGGAAAAGCACTAGTGGAAGCTGCCAATTTCTTAGAGGCGGATTGGTTTTTTGGTTTAGCAAGAAATAGAAATCAATTTCCACATCAACTGCAGAAGCATAATATATTGCTGCAGGAAGCTGTTGTGCATAGATTCTTTGGATGAAGAATCAGTTACTGGACTATGGGTTAAAATTTTCTAAAATACCTATTTACTGTGATAATCAAAGTGCAATTGCTATGACAGATAATCCAGTTCAACACTCAATGACAAAGCACATCAGCATTAGGTATCATTTTATAAGAGAACATGTGATGAAAGGTATAGTGGAATTGCATTTTGTTCCAACAGATCAACAACTAGCAGATATCTTCACAAAACCACTGTGCGAAGCTACTTTTACAAGACTGGTAAATGAACTTGGAATGATTTCAGGTTCTTTCTCTAAATCTGCTTAGTTTTTGTTCTCATGGATCAGACTTTATGATCAGTGTTTACAGATTGTCTTATCTTCATGTAATCTGTGCTTAAATTTTAATACATTAAATACTGATTGTTATCTGACATGGATTTATATACTCTGATAGTGTTTTGAATGTTCTGTGACTATTCAATCCAATAAGGATAACTGTGTTAGATGCTGACCTAGTAGTCTTTAACATACTAAAAATCCCATATTTGAATTAGTTGTTTATGTGGAAATTCATTAACACAAGCAAATTCTGATGTTGAGCTTAGTCAAATTTACTTTGTGTATCTTATTACTAAGTCACAAACTAGATTCTTGCTTGTTATCTGTCAAATTCTGATGTCAGTAAATCTTAAGGATGAACCACATGCTTGATAAGCCTCATTTATCTAAAGAAAAGAAAAGAAAATTGAAGTCAGGTACTCCTTTGAGATCTAGAGTAAATATGTGGAAGGGAAGACCCAAGTGCATTGCTGGTATTAAGTAATATGCATTAGAAAAGCAAATAAATTTTTCTTGGTGACTTTTCACATTCTCTGATTACTGGAGAAATACTCTGATAATAGCATAAATTCTTATAGCAGTTATGACTCACTTACACTGAAAAGCCACTGTCAAAAAGAATTTCAAAAGATGCATAAAATAAGCACAAACAGTTGAGGTGAATTCTTGCATAAATTTATTCTATAGTAGACTTCATTATTAATGACAGATTTTAAGCACTTTTCTTAGTTATGCCTTATTTCTAAGATGTACTGAAGTTTATCAGACTTTAATCTTTATCTAATATTTTGCTAATGCACACACTATCACTCCATATGAATGATGAAAATTACTGTGTTGATTAAGTTATTTTAGACAAATAGTTAAGTGTCATATGCATAAATTCTGAGGAAAAGTTCTGATGGAAGTTCTGATGATTAAACTCTGAAGAAACAAGTCAGTATTTGTATGAAGAATCACAGATACAAACATTCACTTTTTGAGTACAGAAGCCATATTCTAATGACCGTTAAAATATGATAATAGTCAAGTTCTGATATTAAATCCTGATGCAAACTCTGATACTTACGTGGCATTATTTATTTACTTGACTTATTTGTGGTAAATTTTGTAACGGTCATATTTTATCTGGAATATAATTAGGAGAGATAAAAATAGTCATAATCATTTAGTAAGTGGGAAGCGTATTTTTCTTGAAACACTGTATGTGCACATTTATTACTGCTTATTACCCGTGCCCACTAATAATGTTTTGACTAATGATATGCTGCCAGGTGTCTAAAGTCTGTTCTACTTCAATCATAACAGTTGTCAAAAAGAGAGTATATATATGGGAGTTAAAAGATATTATAATCTTTTACCTACTTTTCTTTCTCTAATCTCTCTAATTATCTCTCTCACTAATATTCTCTGAAGCTATTTTCTTACAGGCCTTTTATCAAACACCTTGTGTACACTCTATTTTCTCACTTATTTTTCACAGAAATGGCACCAAAAGACATCGTTTTCAATGGAGCTAAGTTTTTTCCTAACAATTACTCAGCTATTCTTAGCAAGGATGAAGCTCCATCAGAACTTCACTTCATCCAAGAGGTTTTGTCTCGAAGTGAAATAAGTTATGCTTTGACCCAACCAGACACACTCTTAGGAACTCAAGTGCTGGAGTTTTGGAGGAGTGGTGTGTATTATGATGGTGGAGCAAATGGGTCCCCTAGTATTATCTTCACAACAGGGGAGGATGAACATGTGGTGACTGTGTCTACAGTTCTCCAAGCTCTACATCTACCATAAAACTGCACTTTTTCCATAGTTGAGGAGCCAACTCTTCAACAGCTAATGGTCAACCTGGGATATGAAAAGACTTCGGCAAAGCTTGGACAACTAAAGAGACCCCACATCAGGAGAGAGTGGAGTTTCTTCTTTGACTGCATCACAAGAACCTTTGCAAACAAGTGTTCAAACTTTGATGCAATTCCTATTCTGTGGCGCCCTCCAAACCCGGGTCAGAAGTTTGGGGTCCACACACACACCTTATTTATAACCTGCTTATAATAATAATAAAGATAATAATAATATGCAGTGACCCTACTTACCAACTACCACGGACCGCAACAGGTTAAAGTATGCACACAAGCCAAACACATCTACTTATATTACAAACCGTTCAAATCCCAACTATTCAAATTCAGAACTGAGTATTAAACATTATTACAGTCTTTTACAAACTTAAATTATCCCAAAAGAAGCCTACTAGCTCAACTTGATCAACCTGAACCCCTAGCTCTCGCGCTGGACTGGGGATCCTCGCTACCAACTGGTTCCTTTTTAACTGGAAAGAACATAAACAACATCGCACAAATGAGCTAACTAGCTCAGCAAGTCACAATGACAAAACTAAGAATAATGATCATCAGGTGAATATGGTTATGATATCAGGTGAACAATGGATTATGATTTAGAATTGGATATTATATTTTCATTTTAAAAAACCAAGGTTAGGCTGCTGATCAGCCACGCACTAACCCCGAGCAAACCACACAGAACTGCTCTAACTACTGGATCCAAGGCACACATTGGCCTAAGTTGACCATTATATGGTCTGACCACAAATCTGCTCCACAATTTTATAAAAACAATCCAATTCTAACATAATAACAGAATAACAATGTAAAGCAATGAACAAAAACATTAACAACATTGAACGTTCAGTAATGAAACGGTTCAATCTTCATAAGGATTAATATGGTATTTTCAAAGCTTGGATGCTAGGTAATGAAAGAATTGGATAACAAAGGAATCAACGTTTCAGGGTTTCAAGGATTTGGTCTTTCAAAGCATAAGATATAATGGTTTGAGTATGTAGGTAATTCGATTCAGTGTTTGGTATTTAGTTTGTATGTATTTATGGAGTAGTATCGCATATTTGTGGTTTGTATTTGGGTATACAACAAGCAATGGTCTAGAAAGAATCAGGTTTACGGCTCAAGATCAATAACTGGAATCATGGTTAGGGTTCAGTGCTTCAAAGCACTTGCAATATAAAGCAGGACTATCAATCAATAATACCTCGAGAAAGTTCAGAACACTTGCCTGGTATTAGCTTACTACACTGCACTCGTTTCCAATCACAACCGTCTTACTCCTCAATTACTTGTTTCCCTTTCCTACATCTTGCCTCTTCTGCTCACATATCATAAGCATCTATCAATATTCAACTCATACGATTCTATTCAACACATACTTCTATCTACCCTTCGTTTTACCCAAATCCGATTAACGGATTGAAAGTTACGCAATAAACAAGTAAACATCGAATACACAGACCGATAATCAACAAACAAGTCACATATAACACATAAAACGTCACACGATCAATGATATATCATTTATAAAGAAGTCTCGGGTCATAAACAAGCTTTCGGGTACTTAAAATGATTTTTAAAACATTTTTCAGAATTAAAACGGGTCGTTGGATCAATTTTGGATAAACAAACGGGGTTCGGTTGGCCAATTCTGGCTTCGAAACAATTTTGTAATAATTATTGAGCCTTGAAAATAATTTTAAATAATATTTTAAAGCTCAGAACTATTTTTTGGAATTTTTAAATCATTTTTAAATAATTAAATCTAATTAAATAATTAATTAAAATCAATTAATAATTAATTAAGTCAATTAATCAATTAATTTTTGAATTAATTGACCAATTAATCAATTAAAAATTAACTGAAATTAATTAACTAATTAATTCATATTTATTTTTGAATTAAAAATAATTTTTGGAATTAAAATAATAATTTTTAGAATTTTCAGAAATTAAAAACGAATTTTTATAATAAAAAAAATAGGAAATATGATTTTTGAATATTTTTAAAACATGATTCCTAAATTTGCAAACTCTGGAAACTTCAGGGACCAAACTGCATCGTCCCCAAAAGTCCAGGTACCAAACTGTAATTTTATAGGGGGGTCGCCGGAAAATGCCCTGTCTCGCCGGAGAAGACGATCCAGGGATGCTCAGGCCACCACCACCTTCAGATCACATCTACAAATTACCAGGAACATAACCATGCCATCAAATCGACCTAACAGTCCTTGAGTTGGCCGAAATTTGGCCGAGAAGTTCGCCGGTTTCCGGCGAACTCGACTTAAACTTCAAATGACAACTCCCTTTTCTACAGACCTCGTTAATTTGTGAAACTTGTACGAATAGATTGCAAATTTCACAGAGAACACAACCCACTATACCACAACATCTATCTATCCCGAAATAAGAAACCCCCAAATTTCAATTAAGAACATTCATACGGGTTATAAACCCTAATTTCAAAATTCGAAAATTAAACCCACTTTTGAGCATGTTATTGAACTCCAAATCAGACGTATGACATATGAAAATGATCAGGAAAACAAGATCTACAACATGCAATCATCAAATCATACAAACAATCATCCGAACAAAAATTCATATTTTTAATAAAAATAATTCGAAAATAAATAAATTTTCAGAAAATAAACCTTGATTTCTGCAGTGATTTGGAACACAGAATCTGATAGAACACCTCAAGACCTTTGGATTGAGTACTCGAGCTTTGAAAACAGAGATCAATAACACCTTTGTTTTGCTGTGTGATTCTTGAAAGATTATATGAATATAAGGTTTTACTCGGGAAAATTATATAATTAACTGTCTGCAAATGATTTTGATACGAAATAAAATACGGTAAAAGGCTATTTATATTTACGGAAAATTAGTATCCCGTTGGATCATTTCGGATATAAAACTGTACGTTTATTTATAAAACCTGATCCAAACGGTATCGGTTTTCGGGATAATTATCCAGATCAGTACAATTTGTACTGCGGTCTTGGTCTCAGCGCCTAGTTACACGTATTACGAGGTGATAATTATGATAGTTTAATAAAAAGATCCTGTTTATCGAAAATACGAGTTTTATTGATTTACCGAAACGAATATTGTATCGAAAATGTTGCGCCGAGACCCGCGCAGGAGAAACCGTACACCGGATCGAAAAAGTCGAAACATGGAAAATGCTCGGAATATTGCATTTAGGTTAGGAAGGATTTCTCGGAATAGTTTCGGGGTCTAAAAACGTAAAAACAGATGGCGTCGGTTGGTTCCCGTTTTTATAAAATAGATTTTAAATACCCGGAAAAAGATTTTATAAGTTTCATATGATTCTTATAAATTCATAAATCAACATAAAAATAATTAGGAAGATATGACAATTATCTATATTTTATTTTGGACATATAAAAATTTAAAATACTCAATTAATATTATTTTTAAATATCCAAACACAGATAACTCTAAACAATTAATTCACAGAATAGATACTGAACATATATAATAATTATTTATTAGCAAAAATAATTACACGATATATCCCGGATATTACAACCTTCCCCCCTTAAAAGGCTTCTGTCCTCAGAATCTCCTAAGAAAACAAATGAGGGTACTTTTCTTTCATATTGCTTTCTAACTCCCAGGTTGACTCTTCAACCTTTGGGTTTCTCCATAATACTCTTACTAGCTTTACCACTTTATTTCTCAATACCTTCTCTCTTTCCTCTAGAATCTCTATCAGACTCTCTACATATGACAAATCTGCCTGAAGCTCTATTGGCTCATATTCTATTACATGTCTGGAGTCTGGATTATACTTCTTAAGCATAGATACGTGAAAAATATTGTGAATATGCTCCATGTGCGGAGGTAACGCCAACTCGTAAGCTACTTTGCCAACGCGCTTTAGAATCTCAAAAGGTCCGACATATCTTGGCTCAGCTTTCTTTTCTTTCCAAACCTCGTTAGTCCCTTCCACGGTGATACTTTCAGTAATACCAAGCTTCCTTCTTCGAATTCCATGTCTTTCCTTGACTGGTCTTCATATTTCCTTTGACGGTCCTGTGCTGCTATCAATCTTTTCTGGATTATTTCAACAACTTCCTTTGTCTGCTGCACCAATTCAGGTCCAAGTATTTTGCGTTCTCCTACCTCGTCCCAATATACTGGAGATCTACATTTGCGTCCATAAAAGGCTTCATAGGGTGGCATCCCAATACTGGCATGATAACTGTTGTTATAAGCAAACTCTACGAGAGGTAAATGCTCGTCCCAACTTCTTTTGAAATCAATAGCAGAAACACGCAACATTAGGGCTGTAATTCGAGCCGAGCTTTTTTGAGCTCGACTCGAACTCGACTCGATTAACTCGGCTCGACTCGACTCGAACTCGTTATTGAGCTCGAGCTCGAACAAGATTTTAGGCTCGATTAAAAATTCGAGCCGAGCCGAGTTTTTTTGAACTCGACTCGAGCTCGACTCGATAAACTCGAACTCGAACTCGACTCGACTCGAACTCGAACTCGATTAATTTTTTTATATTTTATTAATTTTTTTATTTTTTATATATGTTTTTTCTTATGTTATTAATATTACTTATGTTTTTTTATATATTTATTTTTTTCCATTAATATAACTTGATGCTATATTTATTTGTTATTTACATGATTAATGATATTTTATTTTACTTATATTATTAATATGACTTATGTCTTTCTATATTTGTTATTTACATGATTGATAATTTTTTCTGGATATGTATATATATTTTGACATTGGTCCTTTGTCACTTTGTGTATATTTGAGGGGACCCCTTCCATACTTTTATTTGTTTGAAAATGTTTACATTTGTTTGTTTTTTCAATCGGTTGCTTCAAAGTTCAGATGTCTTCCTATATATTGTCCTTTTTTCTACCCAAGGGTATTTTTTGGTCAACCTTAATAAAGATTATTTAATTTAAAGATTTTTTAAATTTTTCTCAATATATATGTAATTGTTTTATTCCATTATACATATAAATTATAAAATATTTTAGCTACCGATATTAAAAAGCCTTCTTTATTGCTATTGTACACAAAATAGGGCTCGAATGATTATTAAAAAAATATTTTAATTTCATTCTAGCGTATCATTTATAAATACTTGTTGACTCGGATTTCTTGTCATACTAAATTTTTTGAAGTAAAAATTTATGGTCACATTTTTAGTCTATCAATTTATCATGTAACATTTATTTTGTTTCGAAACTAATTTTGTTTTCAACTGAATTCGATTTGTATTGCATCAATTATTAATATTTTATAGAAAAATAAGAATTTATTAATTTGAAAGAGTAAAACAAAAAAGAATCAAGTTGGAGTTGAAGCAAGTAAAATTGTTATCGAGTTTCGTTTGATTTTATTTTAAAATAAAAAGGACAGTTACGAATTTTACATCAAATAATCTATTCAATATAGGGTTTCTATTTTTTTGTTTAAATCATGAATCTATAGAGTATTCCTTTATTTTAGTTTCAAAAGTTATCATTTATTTCATAATCTAACAGTCCTTTATAGTAATAATGTATTACTACTATATTAATATTTTATTATAAATTTGATTCATACTTTTGATAGTTTTCTAAATTCTAATTGAGATGTCAACTAATTAGATCTAAATTTATAATATAGTGTTATGGATAAAAAACCAAGGTTATTACTTGCTGTATTTAATACTAAGATTCGGGAGCTCAAGGCCTTTAATGGCTGCTCTCGTACTTCGTGACTCAATCTGCCTTTACGAGATGCCTACGTATCTCTGTGAATTAGAGAATCAAGCCAAAAAACGTAGTTCTGATTTGTGGGGTGAGGCCCCTTATATAGATGTGGGAGTCCTTGAATTGGACTTGGTATAGGAGACTTGGTGGACAAGCCTCTGAATTAGGATAGACTTAGGAGTCCTAGGAAGTAGGAAGCTGATTCCTTATCCTTTTAGGTCCCCTTGAGGCTAATCTATAAGGATTTATATCCTTATCGGGACTCTTCTCAATAGCTGATTTTTCCCTTATTAATTAATTACGAAATTAATTAATAATTAGGGCTTTTGGGCCTTTTTTATTCCATCAGGCCTGATCTGGTCCATCAGGCTTGACCTTTCTGGTCTGAGTTTCATATATCTTTTTATTGGGCCTAGCAGCCCACAGCTTGTACAATTAATGCAGTATTTAATTATACAATCATAATTTATTTATCCCTATCATTTGCCCCCCAACTTTTGGGAAACATTGATTAGGTTTTGCAGAAGTTATTCGTTCCCTTTCAGGGTTTCGTTTTTGCGTAAAGTGTGGAGCGACCTACACATTTACAATGAATCTTCCTTTTATTCGGAAATTATCTTAATTTCCAGGAATTTTTCCCTAATTTTCTGGGGTTTTCCCTAATTTCTGGATTTTTCCCTTAATTTTTGGGATTTATCCTAATTTTCTGGGATTTTTCCCTAATTTTCTGGTATTTTTCCTTAATTTCTGGATTTTTCCCTAATTTTCTGGGATTTATCCTTAATTTCTGGATTTTTTCCCTAATTTCTGGGATTTTCCCTAATTTTCTGGGATTTTTCCTTAATTTCTGGATTTTTCCCTAATTTTCTGGGATTTATCCTTAATTTCTGGATTTTTTCCCTAATTTCTGGGATTTTCCCTAATTTCTGGATTTTTCCCTTAATTTTTGGGATTTATCCTAATTTTCTGGGATTTTTCCCTAATTTCTGGATTTTTCCCTAATTTTCTGGGATTTATCCTTAATTTCTGGATTTTTTCCCTAATTTCTGGGATTTATCCTTAATTTCTGGATTTTTTCCCTAATTTCTGGGATTTTCCCTAATTTCTGGATTTTTCCCTTAATTTTTGGGATTTATCCTAATTTTCTGGGATTTTTCCCTAATTTTCTGGGATTTTTCCCTAATTTCTGGATTTTCCCCTAATTTTCTGGGATTTATCCTTAATTTCTGGATTTTTTCCCTAATTTCTGGCTTAAAATCGATCAGAATGCATTCAAAATCGATCAGGATGCAGACAAAATCGATCAGGATGCAGCCAAAATCGATCAGGATCCTGATCGAATTAGCTCAGGATCTTACACTCTGGTCGACAGGATTCCTGATCGATTTCGATCAGGATTCTGACCGAATTGGCCTTCAAAGTGACACCCTAGTCGATTGTTACACGGGCTTAATCGACCAGGATTCCTGATCGATTTAGATCAGGACTCTGATCGAATTAAATGGCTCTCGACCATTCTGATCGAATGGAATATCGATCAGGACTCTCTTCTCTGTCGATCAGGACTCTGATCGATCTTAGGGGATTTCTTCCCTCCTGTTCGAATAAGATATCGATCAGGACTCTCTTCTCTGTCGATCAGGACTCTGATCGATCTTAGGGGATTTCTTCCCTCCTGTTCGAATAAGATATCGATCAGGACTCTCTTCTGTGTCGATCAGGACTCTGATCGATCTTAAAGGATTTCTTCCCTCCTGTTCGAATAAGATGTTGATCAGGATCCTCTTTTGCATCGATCAGGACTCTGATCGAACCATATTAAGGTTCTGGTCGATTTTTGACTTTTTAAATTCCACAGGAGCTTCTAGATTGTTCCTGATACTTCTTGTAGATGGGCCTCTAGGTTGGGCCTAAAAACGCCTCGTATTCCGAGCTTTTCGCCTATATAAGTGTAGTGTGGAGTGAGAACCCTCACTTCACTTCCCACTTCTCATTTTCTCTCACAATTTCCTCTAGAGTTCTCCCTTTGAGAAGGCGATTTCCGGCTGCCAAAGCCACCGCAGCTCCACCATTTTCAAGTATTTCTGGGTTTCAAGCCTTCAACCGAAGCATATCAATGGCGGACCGTGACCTGGCTCGTTTGCAGAAGATGAATGTCTCTAAAAGAGGTACAAACATTCAAATTCAATCTCCATATACTTCCCTCATTGATATGATTAACTTGAGAGGTGATGAATATCCTTCTCTATCTGAGTTAGATTCGTATAATCATGGTAACACTTTTCATGAGTTAGATGGTAGGATAGAGTCTATGAACACCTTGTACAGACTTCCACCCCACCTTAGGATCACTCCAGCCGCCCCTGGGGATAGGACTTGTAATTGGGAGGGGGATACCCTGTTCATTTATCGAGGAGCCCTGACCGCAGGTCTTAGGTTCCCATTCCATGAATTTATTCCTCGTTTACTAGCCGATGTACGAATCAACCCTTGTCAACTCCCTCCTAACGCCTGGAGGAACATTATCTGTTTTATGGTCCTTTGTCTCAGGAATAGCTTCCCTCTTTCCGTAGCTGTCTTTAGGAAAGTTTTCCAATTCTATAATAGTTCCATGAGTCAGCCAGGCTGGGTTTTAATTCGCCAACGGCCCAAAATTCCCCATATCTTTGATAGTAACTCTATAGTCGAGAACAACCCTAAATGGAGGGATGAGTTTGTCAGGCTGACCTGGGCTGGGGGTGATTGGGCCACACTCTTCCGTAGGCCATTTTGCAAAGTATCAGATGGTAGTCCTGGTAGCATCAGATTAACTGATGAGGAGGAGGTGGCCTACCAAGCCTTAATTTCAGATGATGGGAAAACAGACACCTGGACCCTTTTAGAGGAATTTTCCTTGAAGAAAGTTGGTCTCTCCCAGGCCAGTGATAAGGGTAAATTTATACCTGCGTAATTATTTTTCCTTCTCTTTAATCGCACTTTTTCTTTTTTCTGGATTTTAATATTCCTTCTGCTTTTCCTTTCAGCTTGTGAGGCTATTAATAATGTCAATAGGCCCAAGGAGGGGGAATCTGGCCGCCAGAAGAGGGCCAAGTTAAACAGGGACCCCAGGAGCAAACCTGACGGTCCTACTTTCCTTAAGCCCCACGTCCCGGTGGTCGAGCTGGGGGACGATGTGGATCCTCCACTTAAGGCACATTCCTTCAGGCCTAACTGGGGCTTCAGGAGGAGCGATACGGTGGTTGGATCCACCAAACATGCCAAGGATTGGTCGTACCATTCCATCACTCCCCATGATTTCACTGACATTGTTACGGGGAGTGATGTCGAGACTATTGAGCTTCTGGGTTCTCAAGCCCAAGCTGCGGTAATTTTCTTTTTTCTTCTCTTCCTTTTGTGAATTTCAACTTTTCTTGTATCCCAATGAATTTGCGCCAACTCATACATATTTCTTTACAGAGTAATACCTATTTCCAGGCGGCCCTACATCAGGCTAGATCTTGGAAGGGTAACTCTGATGTTTTTGAGAAGGAGATGAAGAAGTGGGAGGAGAGAGCCAAGGTCCTGGAGAAGAAGCTGGACACGAAGAAAGAGGAGCTGGCTAAGGCTCATTCCAAGCTGGTGAAACTTAGGAGCGATAAGGATAAGCTCATTGATGACTACATGGATTCTGACAAGTTTAAGAATCTCATGGAGATTCATGATGAGGGTCTTTATTCCCTACAGTTCACTCAGGGATGGGATGCGGCCGTGAAGGCTGTTTCTGAGAAGTACCCGGGCTTAGTCGACCCTAAGGACTTTATAAGTCCTGAGCAGGCTGAGTCAGAGGACAGCATAGACGCCCTCTTCAACTCCCCTCAGCCAGATGATCGCATCTTGGATCCTAACACTGCTTCTCCTCCCGCTTCTCCTGCGAAGGACGCTGAAGGCGCTGATAAGGAGAAAGAGAATGAAGGCTCCCGCATGGAGGAGTAGTTTTTCTATTCTGTAATTTTATCCTTAATTTATGTCTGGACTTTTGTTTGTATTAAAACTTATTACCCTGCGGGGCTATGCTACTTTCCTTATTTGCATTCTCTCCTTCATTTTTCCGATACTTTAATATTCAAACTCGGCTTAATGGGCCACACAAGTATTATCACAAGTCAAACATCCATAGGTTGAAATAATTTCAAACTCTTCCATTTCAAGTCTAGTTTTCCTAAACCTTACATAATATGGGTTCGACCCTGATCTATAATAGCTAAAAAATAAAAATCCTATGCAAACAAAGCTTCCAGGTGCTTTTAAACCTATTTGTCACAATGACAAGTGAGAATCGTACTTAGCCTATCTTACACGTAGTAAACCTTCAGGTTTTGTGCATGCCAGGTCCTCGGGACTTCAAAACCATCCATAGTTTCCAGCTTGTAGGTTCCTCTACCCTGAACGCTCTTGACTCTGTACGGCCCTTCCCAATTTGGGGCGAGCTTTCCTTTCTGTCCAACACCAGAAGCCTCTATTTTTCTCAAAACTAGATCACCTTGTTTAAAAAACCTCTCTTTAACCCTTAAGTTGTAGTAGAATGAAGCTTTTTTCTGATATTCTACTATCTTTGCATGTGCTTTATCTCGCACTTCATCGATTAAATCCAGGGCTAACTTCTGCCCTTCTTCATTTTCTTTTTCATCAAAAGCCTGAATCCTTGGAGAGGAATGTGATATCTCCACGGGAACTACTGCTTCTGCCCCATATGCCAACATGAAAGGAGTTGCATTTGTCGTGACTCTACAGGTAGTTCTATAGGCCCATAATATGGAAAGTATCTCATCCACCCAATTATTTCTTGACTTTTCGATCCTCTTCTTTAGTCCATCCAGGATTATCCGATTTGCTACCTCCGCTTGCCCATTGGCTTGCGGGTGAGCCACAGAGGTGAACCGTAACTCAATTTCATTTTCTTCGCAATACTTCTTGAATTCCTCGTTGTTGAATTGTGTTCCATTGTCAGTGACGAGGATACGGGGAATTCCATATCGGCACATAATATTTTCCCACAGGAATTGTGCAACCTGCTTAGTTATGATTTTGGCCAAAGGTTTGGCTTCGATCCACTTGGTGAAATAATCAATGGCTACAATCAGAAACTTCCTTTGTGCTGTGGCCATAGGAAAAGGCCCTAGAATATCCATCCCCCACATAGCAAAGGGAATAGGTGAGTTGATAGAGGTCAGCATCTCGGGGGGTTGTCTGGCGACTGGTGCATGCTTCTGACAACGATCACACTTCTTTACATATTCTTTGGCATCAGCCATCATTTCTGGCCAATAGAAGCCTAAACGAGTTATCTTATGAGCCAAGGCCCTGCCCCCCAAGTGTTGCCCACAAATACCTCCATGCACTTCCTCAAGAGCTAAGCGTGCCTCATCGGGCCTGAGACACCTTAAGTAAGGAACCACGAAAGATCTTTTATATAGAATCCCATCTATCAAAGAGTACCTTAGTGCTCGAACAGTTAACTTCCGTGCCTCAATTGCATCGCTTGGCAACCAACCGGTCTGAATGTGAGCCTTGATGGGATCAATCCATGACGTCCCCAAGCCTACGGGAGCCACAAGCTTAACATCTATGCTACGTGTCTTCAAAACACGGAAGTACACACTTCCTGAACTTTCTTCAATCTCAGATGAAGCAAACTTTGATAGCGCATCTGCTTTAGCATTTTCTTCCCTTGGAATGTGTTCAACATGGCATTCATTAAATTGGATCATCACAGCCCTTACTAGGCGAACATACTTAGCCATCGTATCATCCCTTGCTTCGAATTCTCCCTTTACCTGGGATATGATCAACTTCGAGTCTCCACGGACCTTTAAGTTTTTGACTCTAAGTGTCCCAGCTAGACCAAGGCCAGCAATCAGGGCTTCATACTCTGCCTCATTGTTTGTGGTTGGGAAGTCTAGCTTCATGGCATACTCAATTAAGAATCCATCAGGGCTTTGCAAAACCAACCCTGCTCCACTGGAATTTGTTTTTGATGCTCCATCAAAATAGAGAACCCAATATTCTTTCTCCTTGTCCCCATTGTCGACTCCCTTGTCTTGAGGTATGGTATCTTCCTGCCCCCCGACTTCTTGGTTGGGTATGGTACATTCCACCACGAAGTCAGCTAGTGCCTGGGCTTTTATGGCCATACGTGGCTTATACTTGAGATCGAACTCTCCCAACTCTATTGCCCACTTAATCAGTCCCCCACTTGCCTTGGGACTGTGAATGATATTTCTCAGTGGCTGATTTGTTAGCACTTCAATTTGGTGAGCTTGAAAATAAGGACGCAGCTTTCTTGAAGCCATTACCAAGGCTAAAGCGAATTTCTCAATGGCTGAATAATTCAACTCAGCACCATGCAAAATTTTGCTGACATAGTATACGGGTTTCTGGACTTTCAGTTCCTCCTTAACCAACACCGCGCTCAAGGCGCTTTCTGAAACAGCCAAGTACAAGAATAAAACTTCACCCAGAACTGGCTTGGCCAACAACGGGGCCTGGCCCATATACTTCTTTAACTCTTCAAATGCCTTCTGATTTTCCTCACTCCATACAAAGTCTTTAATGTTCTTTAATGACTTGAAGAATGACAAGCACTTGTCTCCTGACTTGGAGATGAATCGTCCTAACGCAGCAACCCTTCCTGTGAGCTTCTGAACATCCTTGACAGTTTTGGGGGGTTCCATGTCCAGGATTGCCTTTATTTTATCGGGGTTTGCCTCAATTCCCCTCTTCGAGACCATCAATCCCAAAAATTTTCCAGATCCTACTCCGAAAGCACACTTCGTCGGATTCAACATCATCTTATGGTACCTCAGGACCTCAAAAGCTTCCCTTAAATGGGCTATATGATCAGTCTTCACTAGACTCTTGACTAACATGTCATCAACATAGACTTCCATAGTCTTACCAATAAGACCCTTAAAAATTCTATTCACCAACCTTTGATAGGTGGCTCCTGCATTCTTGAGACCAAACGCCATAACAAGATAACAATAAACACCAAAGTCAGTGATAAATGATACCTTTGGAATGTCATCCTTATGCATTTTGATCTGGTTGTATCCGCTAAACCCATCCATAAAACTCAGCATCTCATGTCCAGCGGTGGCATCAATCAAAGTATCAATTCTAGGCAGCGGAAAACAGTCTTTGGGGCATGCATCATTCAGATCGGTGAAGTCTATACACATCCTCCACTTTCCATTAGACTTCTTCACCATTACAGGGTTTGCTAACCACTCCGGAAATTGAATCTCCTCAATGAAACCAGCCTCTAAAAGCTTTTCCACTTCCTGCTTTATAGCCTCTTGTCTTTCCGGGGCAAAATTTCTTTTCTTTTGTTTCACTGTCTTCCGGCTTGGATCTACGTTTAGCTTGTGAGTAATTAACTCCGGGTCTATGCCTGGCATATCAGCTGCTGACCATGCAAACACATCACTATTTTCTTGCAAAAATTTCACTAACTTCCCTCTAAGGGGCTCCTCTAATGTGGCTCCAATGAAAGTCGTCCTCTCAGGATTCTCGGGGTCTAAAGGAACCGAAACCAATTCTTCTGCTGGCCTTCCTCTATTCTCATCATTTTCTCGAACGTCCATATCTTCAATAGGAAGAACCTGCCCCCCGACTCCATCTGCCCTCAAAGAGGCCACATAACAGCTTCTAGCCATTTTTTGATCTCCTCTCTCTTCTCCAATCCCGTTTCGGGTGGGAAACTTCATGACTGAATGGTAGGAAGAGGGGACTGCCTTGAAGGCATGTATCCCTGTTCTCCCCATGATAGCATTATAAGTTGAACTAGCCTTTACCACCATGAAATCCAGCATCTGCGTTGCTTGCCTTGGCTCCGTACCTATGGTGGTTGGCAATTTAATTATCCCTTCCACAGGACATTCTACTCCAGCAAATCCATATATCGGCATGTCGGTTGGTGTCAACTGGGAGTCGTTATACCCCATCTTTAGAAAGGTGTCGTGGAGCAAGATATCCACAGAAGCACCATTATCCACAAGGACCCTCTTAACCGGGCTATTTCCTATTATTGGTGTTATGACCAGCGGGTCATCATGGGGAAACTTCACACCCTCTAGGTCGGAGTCATCAAAAGCCAATGTTACTTCTGTCCTGGCCCTTTTCGGGGCTTCTCCAACAATATGCATAACCTCTCTAGTATATGCCTTTCTAGAATTTTTGGACAATCCAGCAGCAGTTGGACCTCCAAAGATCGTGTTTATCATAGGCCCTCGAGGTCTCGGCCCTCCATAAATGGTGTTTATAACTGGTCCTCTAGGCTGGGGGTTTCGCCCCTGATCGTCTTGGTCCCTCCTACGATCTTCAAAGTTCTTCCTTCCATTATTATTTCTGTCTCCTCCATCTCCAGTATACTTGTTCAATCTTCCTTTTCGAATCAAAAACTCAATTTCATCTTTCAACTGCCTACACTCATCGGTGTCATGGCCAACATCTTTGTGAAACCTGCAATACTTGCCCTTATCTAGCTTGGCGGGATCAGCCTTCAAGGGCTTAGGCCAGCGAATATCTCTGTCTTTCTCAATCTCCATCAAAATCTGACTTCTGGGAGTATTCAGCTTAGCGTATTCAGTGAACTTTTGCCCAGGTCCTCCCTTCTTGGGGGTTGAATCAGGGTTTTGTTCAGTTCTAGGATATTTATCCTTAGCGATATACTCCAAATCAGTTTTTCGTTTCTTGCCTCCAGTGGGCTCATTACTTACTACGGTCTTCCTCATACTTTCTTCAACCTTGATATACTTCCCTGCCCTCTCTTGGAGCTGCAACATGCTCTCAGGGGGTCGTTTGGCCAAAGACATCTTGAAAAACTCATCCCTAGTTCCTTGTTGCAGTGCTATCATGGCTACCTTATCATCAAGGTCTGGGACTTTTAAAGCCTCCTTTGTAAAACGATTCAGGTAATCTCTTAAGGATTCCTTAGCTCCCTGCACAAGACTCATAAGAGATGCTGAACTTTTCTCATGGACTCTTCCACTGATGAATTGCTTAATAAAAGCCTGACTTAATTCTCTGAATGATCCAATAGAATTTGGGGGTAGGCGACTGTACCATCTTTGAGCCATACCCGACAGGGTTTGAGGGAAGGCCCGACATTTTATAGCATCATTCACGGGTTGCAGCAGCAGTGCATTAGAGAATGTCCTAACATGATTAACGGGGTCTCCCGTGCCATCATAGGCTTTGATAGTGGGCATCTTGAATTTCTTTGAGATATGGGCATTCATTATCTCTTCTGTGAAGGGTGGAGTTGGATCATCAGGATCTCCAAGGGGAAGGAGATTGCTCGGATCAGTTCTTGGGACAGCAGCCCTTCTTCTTACCGGACCATCCAGGTCTATGATAGGAGGAGGATTTCTCCCCCTAGGAGGTATGTGGGGTCTGGTGGCTTGGTGAGCCTCCAAATCACGCCTCAGCCTTTGGATTTCAGCCTCATGAGCCCTGATCTTTTCCTGCACTTCTTGGGGATTCGCCCCTGGGGTGCTTTGGGGGCGTTGCCTTCCATCGGCTATTGGCTCTTTTCCAGGACGCCTCCTTCTCGGGGCCACTTCATCATCCGAAGATTCGGAGTCTCTCTCAGTGTATGGACCAGAAAATTCCCGATCCTCAGGGATAGGATCCAAATCTCGTATATAGGGGGGCGACCGCCCTCGTGCTTCACTTCGCCCAGCATATCCGCTTCCTCCAACCTCAAGGTGAAGGGGCATCCCATAAGGGGGGTTAGTAGTAAAAACAATTGAATATTCATACCCGACGGGTCGAGAATTCACAGGTATATGTACTTGCTGAACTTGAGGATTCATACCTTGAATAGTCGTGGGAGTTGTCCCTTGTGGCTGAGGATGAGTTGCCCCTGTCTGGGCTTCCCCCTGAGTAGATGCATAAGTTGAATGGGGAGGAACCTCCACGGTTGATGAAATCACCTGGGTTGTCTCTGATGGTGTTCCTTCCTCTAGAGCTCCAATTGTTCTCCGTGTTCTCGCCATGGTTGTTGTTGCGTTTTCCCACAGACGGCGCCAAATGTTATGGATAAAAAACTAAGGTTATTACTTGCTGTATTTAATACTAAGATTCGGGAGCTCAAGGCCTTTAATGGCTGCTCTCGTACTTCGTGACTCAATCTGCCTTTACGAGATGCCTACGTATCTCTGTGAATTAGAGAATCAAGCCAAAAAACGTAGTTCTGATTTGTGGGGTGAGGCCCCTTATATAGATGTGGGAGTCCTTGAATTGGACTTGGTATAGGAGACTTGGTGGACAAGCCTCTGAATTAGGATAGACTTAGGAGTCCTAGAAAGTAGGAAGCTGATTCCTTATCCTTTTAGGTCCCCTTGAGGCTAATCTATAAGGATTTATATCCTTATCGGGACTCTTCTCAATAGCTAATTTTTCCCTTATTAATTAATTACGAAATTAATTAATAATTAGGGCTTTTGGGCCTTTTTTATTCCATCAGGCCTGATCTGGTCCATCAGGCTTGACCTTTCTGGTCTGAGTTTCATATATCTTTTTATTGGGCCTAGCAGCCCACAGCTTGTACAATTAATGCAGTATTTAATTATACAATCATAATTTATTTATCCCTATCATAT
Source organism: Apium graveolens (assembly GCF_009905375.1). Lineage (NCBI taxonomy): Eukaryota > Viridiplantae > Streptophyta > Magnoliopsida > Apiales > Apiaceae > Apium > Apium graveolens. Next base: position 57,067,118 of record NC_133652.1, read on the forward strand.
AGTGATAAGTTAATTGGTATATTATACAACTATGATATTAATTACACCTAAAAAAGTTTTATTATGATGTATTCTATTAATTAAAATTATTATTTTTATAATTTTTATTTATTAATGATTTAATGTCTATTGCGTACTTTTGTTTTAAAAAAGAAAAAAATAACTTTTCTCCCCCGAGTCCCGACAATAATAAAATTATCACTTTACTTTATTTATGATATATATAAGATATATAATATACAATATAGAAAAATAAGTACATTTTTAAGAAATATGAAGATAGAGTTAAACAAAATTATTAAAATAGATGATTTGAAAAATTATACTAACAAAGGTGTTGTTATTTGTTTTCTAGTTTATACATGTATTTGAATATGTTGTTAGATTTACCTCAGAACACATGTATGTTATTTTGAACATTTATTTATTGTTATTAATAGTGAAACTAATGTTTTTAAATTATAAGTCAAAATTGCAAAAAAAAATATTTTTATGAAGGTAAAAATAAAACTCGAATAACTCGATAAGAACCCGATAACTCGAAAACATGTTAAAAACTCGATAAACTCGTAGGCTCGATAAACTCGATAAGGACTCAATAACTCGAAAATATTTGAAAAAACTCGATAAACTCGTTAAAAACTCGTTAAACTCGAAAACTCGTTAAAAAACTCGTTAAGTTCGAAAACTCGCGAACTGCTCGAACTCGGCTCGTGTATTACCCGAGCCGAGCTCGAATACACAATTCAGGCTCGATTATTTTCGGGCTCGACTCGACTCGATAAAAAAAAGCTCGAACTCGACTGCAAAAAACTCGAACTCAACTCGGCTCGAATTACAGCCCTACGCAACATGTCCTCGATTGTCTGGATTGTTCTTTCACTTTGGCCGTCCGTCTGGGGGTGATAAGCCGTACTCATATTCAATCTTGTTCCCAAACATTCTTGAAAACTCTTCCAAAATCTTGAATTAAATCTTGGATCTCGATCAGACACAATAGACAATGGAACTCCATGACGAACTACGATTTCCTTTAGGTACATATGGACTAACTTATCGAGCGAAAATCTTTCATTTATAGGCAGAAAATGAGCTGACTTGGTAAGCCTGTCCACTATAACCCAAATGGCATCATGATTAGCCCTTGTCCTTGGTAATCCAACTATGAAATCCATGGCAATATGTTCCCACTTCCACTCTAGAATCTCCAATGGATGTAGCAATCCACTTGGTCTCTGATGCTCTGCTTTAACTCTCTGACATGTATAACATCTGCTAACCCATTCCGCAATTTCTCTCTTCATGTCTGGCCACCAATAATTCTCCTTTAAATCTCTGTACATTTTGGTACTCCCTGGATGGATTGAATACCTTGAATTATGTGCTTCCTGTAAAATTTCATTCTTCAGTTCCGTCACTGGTGGAATCCAAATTCTTGAAGAAAACCTAAGAATACCTTGATCGTGCTTTTGTGTGCACAATTCTTCACCTACCAAATGATTTATATCTTGATCCATTACATTTTCCTGACACTTCTTTATTTTCTCTAACAACTCCGGCTGGAAAGTCATACTGTACATTTTTGCTTCATCAGACTTGCAAACCCTAATCTCCAATCTGAAATTCTCTATATATCTCTTCGGGTACTGATAACACATTTAACTTTTCCTTCCGACTTAACGCGTCTGCTACAACGTTCGCTTTATCGGGATGATAATTAATCAAGCAATCATAATCTTTGATCAATTCTAACCATCTCCTTTGCCTCATATTAAGTTCCCTCTGGGTGAATATGTACTTCAAACTTTTGTGATCCGTATAAATCTCACACTTCTCTCCATACAGATAATGTCTCCAAATCTTCAAAGCGAAAACTATGGTTGCTAGCTCCAAATCATGAGTAGGATATTTCTGTTCGTGTGGTTTCAATTGCCTTGACGCATACGCAATCACCTTATCGTGTTGTATTAGAACACATCCTAGTCCTTTGTGAGAAGCATCGCTATAAATTATGAAATTCCCTTGATCGTCTGGAAGTGACAAAACAGGTGCCGTGATTAACCTTCGCTTCAATTCCTGAAAACTTTCTTCGCATTTGTCGTTCCATATAAACTTTTCATTTTTCCGTGTAAGCTTTGTCAATGGTGTTGCAATCCTTGAAAAATTTTGAACGAATCGACGATAATATCCCGCTAATCCCAAGAAACTTCTCACCTCGGTGGGTGTTCTCGGTCTTTCCCAGTTTGTAATTGCCTCGATCTTTGTTGGGTCCACTTTGATTCCTTTGTTACTGACTATGTGTCCTAAAAACTGAACCTCCTGTAGCCAAAACTCACACTTTGAGAATTTAGCATATAACTTCTTTTTCCTTAAAATCTCCAAAGCTGTTCTCAAATGTTCCGCATGATCCTCTTCCGTTTTTGAATAAATCAAAATATCGTCTATAAACACAATAACGAACTTATCCAAATACTCCTTGAAAATTATATTCATCAGATTCATAAACGCTGCCGGGGCATTGGTCAATCCAAAAGACATCACTAAAAATTCGTAATGTTCATACCTTGTTCTGAAAGTTCTCTTTGGTATATCTTCTGGCTTGATCTTCAGTTGATGATATCCCGATCTTAAATCAATTTTGGAGAAAAACTTGGCTCCCTTCAATTGGTCAAATAGATCGTCAATTCTGGGTAACGAATACTTGTTCTTGATTATAAGCTTGTTGAGCTCCCTATAGTCAATGCACAGTCTCATGCTTCCATCTTTCTTCTTGACAAATAATATCGGGGCTCCCCACGGGGATACACTGGGTCTGATTACTCATTTCTCTAATAATTCTTGCAATTGCTTCGCTAGCTCTTTCATTTCAACGGGCGTCATTCTGTACAGGGCCTTGGATACTGGTTCTGTTCCAGGTGCTAAATCGATCGCAAACTCAATTTCTCTATCCGGAGGAAGTCCTGGTAACTCATCGGGAAACACGTCTGGAAATTCTTTCACTACTAGAATATCTTCAAGTTTTGCTGGATCCTGACTTCTGTCAATCATATATGCCACGAAATGTTCGCATCCTTGCCGTAGTAACTTCTTGGCTTGAATAATTGTTAAAAACTTCTTTACTTGTTTTTGGCCCTTGAACGTTACTATTCTTTCATCTGGCGTCTTCACCATTACCTTCTTATTTCGACAATCTATCTGGGCATCGTGCTTAGATAACCAATCCATTCCTAATATAACGTCAAATTCTCTTAACTTAAATGGTATCAAATCTACACAAAACTTACTACCAGAAATCTCAATCTCATAATTCCCACAAACTTGGTTAACAGATACACGTTCTTGATTTGATAATTCCACAGTCATTATTTCATTTAAATACTCAACTGGACAATTTAACTTACTAACAAAATCTTGCGAAACAAACGATCGAGTTGCTCCCGAATCTATTAGCACTTTGTCACATAAAGAATTCACATTAAGCGTACCTGCCATGATATCAGTATCCTGGATAGCATCCTTCATAGACATGTCGAACACTCTAGCCCTTGGAGTTTCACTCACTGCTGTGGTAGATCCCATAATCCTCAATGCATTACTGACTGGGGCTGGTGTCTTGCAATCCCTGGCTATATGTCCTGGCTTTCAATATTTAAAGCACATAAATCCAATGGCTGGAACCTTCACTGCTGGATTCCGAATAGTCTGATCCTTACTTGCTGGCTCTTTTGCTGGCTGATTTCGGCACTCCCTCGAATAGTGCCATTTCTGATTACACTTGAAACATACCACATTTAACTTGTTACAAACTCCTCCATGTTTCTTTCCGCATACTTAACAATCTGGAAAAGTTAACCTCAACTGATTCGGTTGATTCGCATTAACTGGACGGTTGCCCTGGCCTCCGTCACCTGTATTTTGTCTCTTGAAATTAAAATTCCTTCCTGGCTGAAACTTGCCCTTCTTAAAATTTGGAAACTTCCCCGGTTGTGACTGACCTTCATTCCCTTCAAATTTCCTTTTCTTGTTTTCCTTCTCCTTCTGTGACATCTCACTCTCTGTCTCTGCGATCATAGCCTTCTGTACCACTCCTGCATAGGTATCCAATTCAAAAATGGCTACCTTCCCTCTGATCCATGGTTTCAAACCTTGATGGAATCTCTTAGCCTTCTTCATTTCAGTATCCACATACATCGGCACATACCTTGACAATTCTTCAAACTTACTTTCATAATCTGCCACCGACATATTCCCTTGCTTTAATTCTAAAAACTTCAGCTCCATCTGATCTTGAATAAACTGAGAAAAATACTTTTCTAAAAACAATTCCTTAAACCTCTCCCAAGTAATAACATCTGTACCTTCCAATGTCTTCACCATCTCCCACCAATAGGTGGCCTCATTCTTCAAATAGTAACTTACAAACTCAACCTTCTGTTCTTCCTTTACTTTCACTAAGGTAAATGCCTTCTCTATTTCTTTTAACCAAACATTTGCTTCAATCAGCTCTAAGGAACCCTTGAATTCTGGTGGGTTTACTGCCTCAAAAGTTTTGAAAGTTACCTGGGGATTGTCTGTCTTTGTTGTTGTTGTGCCAGGTGAACTGTTTGTTGGGCCAAGATTTGAAGAATCTGGGCTATTGCTGGGTTTATGGGTCATGCGTTTGCAAAATGGGTTTGTATCATCTTGGTTGTTATTGTTGTTGTTGTTGGTTTCTTCATTCTGGGTGTTGGTGCGGGTATTTCTTCTGGGAGGCATTTTTCTGTAAAGAATCAAAAACTTATTTAGCTTTTAAATCAAATTCTTTACAGAAAAGAAATTTTTTATAAAACAGGAATATCTCTTTTTAAAAATAGTTGTAACAATTGAACTAAGTAAATTGCATGCTTCTTTACAGAATATAAATAGTTATGAAAAAAATAGGGTACATGGTATCACAAGGGTATAACTGGTGCAATAAATAAGGTAAAGTAAAACATGTGCAATAAAGTAAATGACAGTGCTGGAAAGGAAAAAAAGGTACTGATATATATAGATCAAAAGTTTTAGGTAGTACAAGCGTAAAGACGCTTCGGAAGTAAAAGCAAAAGGGTACAACAACCTACTCACTAGTCAGCATAGCTAGTCTATAAATACAATTCAAAAGTCTACTGATACACACTACACACTACTGTACATACTACACCACCATACAATACTGCTCAGCCTCTCCATCTCTGGATCTCTGACTCAACTCCAAGGAAACTCTGGTCCTGCCAGCCTCTCAAAGTCCTCCATCACCTCAGTAGCCCAGCCCATCAGTGCATCAGGGCCTCTTCCGGGTAGTGTAGCTCCATGTAGCCTAGCCTCAAGAACCCTCCGTGTCACATGAATCCCCTCTCGAAGCTCCCTCGCACCACGATCAACATCAGTAGTCCTAATGATATGCTGTAGCTCTCTAATCTGGGCCAACAAGGAATCACGCTCCAATAGAAGAGCCTCATACCGGTAGTAAGGAACTGGGGGTAAGGTAGACTTGAATGGGGCACTCGCAACTGAATGCCCAATAGAATCTGAATCAGCAGGTGGGGGTCCTCTGATAGGTGGCCTCATGCCTGGAGGTGAAATAGCCTGCAGTGGTACGGGCTGCAACACAGGTGGAGGTAGAATAGCCAATGCTGGTGGAATAACAGGACATGGATCAGATGATGGCGCTCCAACGGAAGGCTCTGAGTGATCAGCTGAACGGGTATAAAAGAGTCGGCCATCGCTGCTATTTGAAATCATATCACAATATAAGAATCTCGAACCATAACGCGAATTAGACTAGTACCTATTATATTGAAGCACTCAATCTCTCGACGTTCTATCTTTTTATTCTTTACTTCTAATCCTAAACATCTACCCATTCCCGTTATCCTAGGCTTGTGTCAGTGACTTATAACCTGTAGCTCTGATACCAAACCTGTGGCGCCCTCCAAACCCGGGTCAGAAGTTTGGGGTCCACACACACACCTTATTTATAACCTGCTTATAACAATAATAAAGATAATAATAATATGCATTGACCCTACTTACCAACTACCATGGACCGCAACAGGTTAAAGTATGCACACAAGCCAAACACATCTACTTATATTACAAACCGTTCAAATACCAACTATTCAAATTCAGAACTGAGTATTAAACATTATTACAGTCTTTTACAAACTTAAATTATCCCAAAAGAAGCCTACTAGCTCAACTTGATCTACCTGAACCCCTAGCTCTCGCGCTGGACTAGGGATCCTCGCTACCAACTAGTTCCTTTTTAACTGGAAAGAACATAGACAACATCGCACAAATGAGCTAACTAGCTCAGCAAGTCACAATGACAAAATTGAGAATAATGATCATCAGGTGAATATGGTTATAATATCAGGTGAACAATGGATTATGATTTAGAATTGGATATTATATTTTCATTTTAAAAAACCAAGGTTAGGCTGTTGATCAGTCATGCACTAACCCCGAGCAAAGCACACAACACTGCTCTAACTACTGGATCCAAGGCACACATTGGCCTAACTTGACCATTATATGGTCTGACCACGAATATGGTCCATAATTTTATAAAAACAATCTAATTCTAACATAATAACAGAATAACAATGTAAAGCAATGAACAAAAACATTAACAACATTGAACGTTCAGTAATGAAAGGGTTCAATCTTCATAAGGATTAATATGGCATTTTCAAAGCTTGGATGCTAGGTAATGAAAGAATTGGATAACAAAGGAATCAACGTTTCAGAATTTCAAGGATTTGGTCTTTCAAAGCATAAGATACAATGGTTTGAGTATGTAGGTAATTCGATTCAGTGTTTGGAATTAGTTTGTATGTATTTGTGGAGTAGTATCGCATATTTGTGGTTCGTATTTGGGTATACAACAAACAATGGTCTAGAAAGAATCAGGTTTACGGCTCAAGATCAATAACTGGAATCATGGTTAGGGTTCAGTGCTTCAAAGCACTTGCAATATAAAACAGGACTATCAATCACTATAATACCTCGAGAAAGTTCAGAACACTTGCCTGGTATTAGCTTACTACACTGCACTCGTTTCCAATCACAACCGTCTTACTCCTCAATTACCTATTTCCATTTCCTACGTCTTGCCTCTTCTGCTCATATATCATAACCATTTATCAATATTCAACTCATACGATTCTATTCAACACATACTTCTATCTACCCTTCGTTTCACCCAAATCCGATTAACGGATTGAAAGTTACGCAATAAACAAGTAAACATCGAATACACAGACCGATAGTCAACCAACAAGTCACATATAACACATAACACATCACACAATCAATGATATATCATTTATAAAGAAGTCTCGGGTCATAAATAAGCTTTCGGGTACTTAAAATGATTTTTAAAACATTTTTCAGAACTAAAACGGGTCGTTGGATCAATTTTGGAGAGACAAACAGGGTTCGGTTGGCCAATTCTGGCTCCGAAACAATTTTGTAATAATTATCGAGCCTTGAAAACAATTTTAAATAATATTTTAAAGCTCGAAACTATTTTTCGGAATTTTTAAATAATTAAATCTAATTAAATAATTAATTAAAATCAATTAATAATTAATTAAGTCAATTAATCAATTAATTTTTTAATTAATTGACCAATTAATCAATTAAAAATTAACTGAAATTAATTAACTAATTAATTCAGATTTATTTTTGAATTAAAAATAATTTTTGGAATTAAAATAATAATTTTTAGAATTTTCAGAAATTAAAAATGAATTTTTATAATAAAAATAAATAGGAAATATGATTTTTGAATATTTTTAAAACAGGAATCCTAAATTTGCAAACTCTGGAAACTTCAGGGACCAAACTGCATCGTCCCCAAAAGTCCAGGTACTAAACTGTAATTTTAACAGGGGGGTCGCCGGAAAATGCCATGTCTCGCCGGAGAAGAAGATCCAGGGATGCTCAGGCCACCACCACCTCCAGATCACATCTACAAATCACCAGGAACATAACCATGCCATCAAATCGACCTAACAGTCCCTGAGTTGGCCGGAATTTGGCCGAGAAGTTCTCCAGTTTCCGGCGAACTCGACGTGGACTTCAAATGACAACTCCCTTCTCTACAGACCTCATTGATTTGTGAAACTTGTACGAATAGATTGCAAATTTCACAGAGAACACAACCCACTATACCACAACATCTATCTATCCCGAAATAAGAAACCCCCAAATTTCAATTAAGAACATTCATACGGGTGCCCGCAAGGGTTGGCTCAGTTGGTTAAAGAGAGGAAAACTAACCTCTTGGTCACAGGTTCGAATCCCACGGGAGGAGAATTTATGATTATGCCTCCTGAGCCAGAGCCTGTCGCTTAAATGCGTTTTACCTTGGTTCACGTGGTTTGCAGGCTATTACGTAAACCCGTAGGGTTTACCCAGTGCGCACCCGAAGGGTAGCGGCTGCGGGTTACCTACGATAAAAAAACATTCATACGGGTTATAAACCCTAATTTCAAAATTCGAAAATTAAACCCACTTTTGAGCATGTTATTGAACTCCAAATCAGACGTATGACATATGAAAATCATCAGGAAAATAAGCTCTACAACATGCAATCATCAAATCATACAAACAATCATCCGAACAAAAATTCATATTTTTAATAAAAATAATTCGAAAATAAATAAATTTTCAGAAAATAAACCTTGATTTCTGCAGTGATTTGGAACACAGAATCTGATAGAACACCTCAAGACCTTTGGATTGAGTACTCGAGCTTTGAAAACAGAGATCAATAACACCTTCGTTTTGCTGTTTGATTCTTGAAAGATTATATGAATATAAGGTTTTTCTCTGGAAAATTATATAATTAACTGTCTGCAAATGATTTTGATACGAAATAAAATACGGGAAAAGGCTATTTATATTTATGGAAAATTAGTATCCGTTGGATCATTCCGGATATAAAACTGTACGTTTATTTATAAAAGCTGATCCAAACGGTATCGGTTTTCGGGATAATTATCCAGATCAGTACAATTTGTACTGCGGTCTTGGTCTCAGCGCCTGGTTACACGTATTACGAGATGATAATTGTAATAGTTTAATAAAAAGCTCCCGTTTATCAAAAATACGAGTTTTATTGATTTACCAAAACGAATATTGTATCGAAAATGTTGCGCCGGGACCCGCGCAGGACAAACCGTACACCGGATCGAAAAAGTCGAAACATGGAAAATGCTCGAAATATTGCAATTAGGTTAGGAAGGAGTTCTCGGAAGAGTTTCGGGTTCTAAAAATGTAAAAACAGATGACGTCGATTGGTTTCCGTTTTTATAAAATAGATTTTAAATACCCGGAAAAAGATTTTATAAGTTTCATATGATTCTTATAAATTCATAAATCAACATAAAAATAATTAGGAAGATATGACAATTATCTATATTTTATTTTGGACATATAAAAAATAAAATACTCAATTAATATTATTTTTAATATCCAAACACAGATAACACTAAACAATTAATTCACAGAATAGATACTGAACATATATAATAATTATTTATTAACAAAAATAATTACACGATATATCCCGGATATTACATATTCTAAGTCGGCAAATTGGGTATGCTCTAATTACTCAATCTCATTTTGATTATGCTACTGTTGTACTAGGATTCATAGGGGATGGGATGACAAAAGATAGAAATACTGTATATTTTGCTAGATTCTGCCAACTCATTTACAACTTTTGTAACTCTGATGCACCCCAACTAGCAAGTGAGTTAATTTCACCATTTAAACTTGCTAAGAGAGCATTTACTGAATTATTATCTACTGATAATAAGAAAACTGTTCTAAGACCCCTCCAAATTCCACAATCAGTCAAATAGTTTTTAGTAAACTCTGACCCAGCCACATACTGCTCAATATCCTATGTCCAACCATCCCAACCTCCATCAGCACCTCCAACCACTACACAACCAACCACCTCTCAACCTCAACAACTCAACCTACCTTCAGAACATACTTCCAACCAGCTCAATCCCAACAACAACAACCATCAGCACCTACCATCAGACCTTCATCCTCTAGGCCCAAAAGAGCAAAGTCTGTTCCTAAATCTCCACCAAGGAGAAGAAGGATGATTCTCAGAGATGAATCTGATAATGAAGAGGAGCAAGTACAGGTTCATGCATCAGAACCTATGACTGTTGAAGCTGAAAATGTCAATTTTCAGAATAAAAATAGCAGCTAAAAAGGAAACTTCTCAGATAAATATTGAAGCTGAAGATTCTGATACTTTGAAGAGAAAGAGAACCGTAAGTTCTGATGCTGCTAAGGCAACTCCTACACCATCTAGGAGACCTAAGAAACAGAAAGCAGGAAGGCACATGGCTCAACCTCAATCTGAGGATACTAATGAAGCTGGGGAAGGGGATCAGGAATCTCTGATCTTAAAACCAATTGTGATTGAATCTTTGTCACCTCCTACTCAGGCTGAAGACATTGTTCAGGATACAGTGATCACACCTCCCGTCTCTCCAATTTATGAAAATGTAACAGTTGAAGATTCAGGATTAAGTCCTGAAATTGACATCCACAAGCTGATCATTCCAACTGTGCTCTATCTTGAAGCTCCTACAGCAGCTCAGCCATCTACAGTCAACTCTCCAATCTTAAATGCTAAGATACCATCTACACCAATTTTGGAGATAAATTCTGATGATCAGAATTTAGATGAAACTACTGCAGAATCTCCAACAGCAACACATACACTTGTACTGTTAGAAGATAATGAGTCTTCTTTAAGGTTTGAAGACAGTGTTTCTGTTGATACTCCAGCTCTCATTCTAGGAAAGGAGGCACTTATTGAGAATTTTGTTGAGCAAGTTGCTCCTATTCCTTGGGAAGATACTCACAGAGGTGTGGAGTGGACCAAGAAGTGGAATGAAACTTATTTCATTCCAAGCTCTAAAGTTCTGACAGAGCACATTGCTAAGGCTGATGACAAGTTCTGATTTTAAGACTCAACTCAAAGTCACAGCTCTAAGTGTCAAGACTCTTCAAGGTCAACACTCTACAACTCATGAAAAGGTTGACAAACTTCTTGAAAAGGATGAAAAGCTGGATATGGAGACCAAGCTTGATAAAAAGAGGTTTATCAGACCTATTTCTGAGAAAGTTGAAGCCATTGAGAAGATTCAAGAACAGCAACAAGCCCAAATCACTGAGGTTCTGCAGAATCAAGCTTCTCAAAAGGCTCGACTGGATGATATTCAATCTTCAGTAGAACTTCTTCTCTCTCTCCTATTACCCGATGATGCCAAAAAGGGGGAGAAGATAGTTAAGTCCAAATGCTTTAATACTCAGATACTGAAGAAAAGAGATAATAATGAAGATGACCAGGGAAACCCTAGCAAGGGTCAAGGTCAAGGTCAGAGCAGCAAGGTTTCTTCTAGGAAACTAATTACTGATGCAAGAAAATCTTCTATTCAAAAGAAGACAAGTTCTGAAGCTGCTCAAACTCAAAATCTGATAGCAAGTGCTCAAACTCAAAATCTGATATCAAGTTCTAATGAGCAAAGTCTGATGACAAATCCTGATGTTCTGATTCAAGGTGGAAGTCAAGACTCTCGGAAGTTTCTACAAACTCTGAAGCTCAAGGGAAAGCAGACTATTGTCTACTACAAGGATCCTTAGATTCAGACACTTGATGAAGAGATTGCTAGAAGACTATTTCTGAAACATAATCCAGGAATGGATTTAGAAAATCTCAAGGAGGAAGAAGCTAGATTTAAAGCTGAGAAGACAAATCTAAAGTCAAAAGCTTCTGTTGCAAAGAAACCTCCAAGGCCTAAGGTAAAAAGCATTGTGATCAAGGAGATATCAAATTTTGAGGCATCAAAGCCCAAAACAAGATCACAGATTGATATTGATCCCAAAGATAAAGGAAAGGGAAAAGTTAATGAACCAATAAAGCCACAGGAGATGAAAATTCCTCAAATCCTGATAAAACCTGTGTGCAAACTAGTTCAAGTTCACGATGATACTCTTGTTGAAGATGAAGATGTTCAAACTCTGAAAAGAAGGAAGATAACTGAAGAATCCAAGACAACCTCTGACAGAGCTCAAGTTGTTCAGAGTGAAGAACAACAAGAAACAGCAAGTTCTGATAAAGTCTTCAAGACATCAACCTGTGACAGTGCTCAAGTTGATTTAGACAAGATGAAAGTAGCTGACAAAAAGAAACTTATATGGAAAAATGTCAAATCATCAGATCTAAAGAATAGCCAGTTGTATGATTTCATGACTATTGGGTTAAATGATAGATAACCAAGAGACAGAGCAGGGCTAGGTTCAGATGAAGCAAAGATCAAGACAGGAGTTGAAGTTTCTACTATAGATCCATTTGTGTTAACTGACAAACCTCTTGAAGATGTTACACAGAAACATCTTGATAAGGTTATCTCTGTTCAAGTGGTACTGGATGCTCATGACAAGCACAATGTCAAAGAAAATCCGATTCTATTTCTTGAAGATGGAAGGACATATCAAATGTCAGAATCAGATGTGCTGAACAAATCCCTGAAAGAACTTCAATTCTTTCATATCTTTTAGGGATAAATTTTGATATTACGAGGAGATGGTCAAAGTTCATAATGAAGACCATAAGAGATAAAGCTAGAATTTCTGATTCAAGGGTTACATAATTCATTCCTAATATTGTTGAAGATGATGGAAGTGAAATTCCTATGAAGAAGGATTCTGCTAAACTTGAAGTGATTTTAAAAGAGAAATGTCTATGCTACAATGAAGATTCTTCTCATCCAAGGGTAATAAGACTGGGTGATGGTTTAGAAAGAAACCATATTTCTGCTTTAGGGAATGAAATCTACCAGATTGGAAGTCAGGGTGAAGATTTGAAGCAAGTCAAGACTACTCTATCTCAAGTCCTGAGGATTAAAGAAGAAAAGTTGATATCAAACTTTGTCAAGAATCATTTTGGATTCAGATTGACTCAGTGAGATTGGTAAAAGCTACAAGGACTGTAAGTTGTAGTTAGTTATCTAGTTAAACTCTTATTTGTATTTGTACTTAAATGTTTTTGACATCATCAAATCTATTAACTTGTATATTTTGCATAATTTACAAGTTGGGGGAGATTGTTAGATACATTTGAGATGTCATGTCTAATATGATTTGTGTTTAGTTTACAGAACTTAATAACAGGACATATCAGGACTTACTGAAATTAGAACTTACTGAAATCAGGACTTACTGAAATCAGAACTTACTGAAATCAGGACTTACTGAAGTTAGAACTTAAGTGCGGGAAGACTTTCAGTTAAGGAATGAAGTTGATTTATAAGAGAAGATCAAGACTAAAACAATAGAAGATATGCATGAAAAGAGTTAGAGGACTAGAAGACTTGTAGAAGATATCTGATTGATATATTTTAGGAGACAAAATTGTATTCCATATCAATTAGAATATATCTTGTAACTGTGTACTATATAAACACAGCTTAGGGTTTACACCATATGTGTTATCATTATCGAGAAGATTATACATTGTAACCTAGCAGCTCTTAGTGATATTTGTTCATCGCTGAGAGAGAATAATAGTTCATATTGTAAAATAGTTTATTAAATATACTTGATCTTTGTTACATACTTGCGTTGAAATTGATTTGATTGTATAAACACTGTATTCAACCCCCTTCTACAGTGTTGTGTAACCTAACATCCTTAGACAAGGATATTATTGGCCAACCATGAAAGAAGATGCCTTCAAATTTGTTAGGGCATGTGATCATTTCCAATGATTTTTTAACTATTCAAACACCCCAACAACGTCCATAACTTTGTTGGCAAGTCCCTGGCCTTTTGCTATGTGGGGAATTGACCTCATTGGAGAACTTCCTAAGGCCAGGGATGAAATATGTTGTCATAGTTGTTGATTACTTTACAAAGTGGGCAGAATCTATGCCATTGGCCACGATCACAGCTAATAAAATCAAAGATTTTGTCTTAAATTCTATAGTTTACAGATTTGGTATCCCATATAAACTCATATCTGACAAGGGGAAGCATTTTGACAGCAAAGAGTTGAGGAAGCTTTGCGAAGACTTGAACATCAAGAAGGATTTCTCCGCATTCTATCACCTACAAAGTAATGGCCAGACAGAGGCCATCAACAAGATCATTAAACATACTCTAAAGGCCAAGCTGGAGGAAAAGAAAGGAGATTAGCCATAGCAAATGCCAGTGGTCCTTTGGTCTTTTAACACAACTCCAAGGTCTACTACGGGTGAATGCTCTTTTATGCTAACCTACGGGCATGAGGCTATGATTCACGTAGAAGTGGGAGCTGAATCGTTGTAAAGGGATTTGTTCGTTGTGGAAGATGCATAAGTCAATCAAAGGCTCCACTTGGACTTGCTGGACGAAACTAGAATGAATTCTCAGTTAAAACTTGATGCATATCAACAGAGAATTGTAAGGTATTTTAATAAGAAGGTGAAGTTTATGCCGTATAAGGTGGGAGATCTTTTTTGCGAAAAGTCATGTTGAATACTAAAATAGCTCAGCATGGATTGCTTGGAGTTAATTGGAAAGGACCGTACAGGGTCAAAGCTATACTATGGAAGGGAACTTATCTCTTGGAAGATTTATATGGCAAGCTAATCCATCGGGGTTGGAATGCAGAGCACTTGCGAAAGTATTATTAGTAGGGTGCGGCCTTGGCCCCCTCGTTCCTATGATTGAATTTTATGTAATAGACTAGTGGCAAATAAATTCCTCCTAGCCTATGGGGGTAGTATATATGACTACGAACCTTGGAACTAGCTGAAGGATAAAATTTTCAAATAAATTCCCCATAGAGCATAGTAGCCATGGGACTGGTGTAATTTTCACACTAGAGTGCATTATCAATATAAGAAAAAGGTTGTTTCAGCTGTTTGTTTATACTCTTAAAAAGATAAAGCGCGCCCTTCTTAGAAGTGCCTTAATGATGATAATTTGTGAAAAGTTGTATTAATTTAAACTGCACAAACAAAAAGATATCCATGATGTGATGCTTCACCTATAACAGTTGAATTCCTTATATTAAGGGATGTGTAAAACCTACGGATTATAGGTGGACGCGCCCTCTAAATCAAAAGTTGGAAAAAATCATGATCTAAATATCTACTAATGTCAAAGGCACCCCCTAAAGAAAGGCGCACCATGATCAAACATTATCTATCAATCCATTTTAAAATAGCATATGATTGTCATAATAAAAAACAATGCCAGAAAACCAATAAGAATACTTAGTCTTACAACTTTGCACAACATCAAAAGAGGGCTCCTCAAAGTATTAATGGAATTAGTTCAAATATATTTAAAAGAATCATGGTGCACCCTGAGAGTCTGTTGGAGGAATGGATTGGAGAGGAACTGAGGGGATCAACATCAGGTGCGTCCTTGGAAGGTTCATCAGTGGGCACGCCCTCTTCCTCTTCCAGGCCAAGTTCAATCCTCTTCTCCTAGATCTCCTTAGAAACCCCCCTCTTGAACTCTGCTATTTCAGCAACCGTCTCCTCGCAAAACTTTTCAAAGGTATATTCAGGATCATTCGCCACGAATCCAATCTTTTGAAATGGAAACTATTGGAAAAGGCTTCATCTGTTATCATCCTTCTCTCCACCATCCAACCATTCTTCTCTTGATCCTCAAGGCGCTCCACCCTCAGTTTAGTCTCAGCAAGCTCTATGTGGAGAGATTCAGCCTTTTTGTTGGCAATATCAAGTTGGGAAGTTAAGTTTGCCACTTCACCCTTGAGAAAAGAAATCTATGAGTCCTTTGCCTTGATGTCCTTGAAGTGGAGGAAATCTTTGTCTTTGAGAGTGTTATGCAAGATGTTGTTATCTCCTTGGATCCTCTCCAGGCGCGCCCTCTCCTTCAGGAACTTGTATACGGCCTGGGATAAATGAAGCATAAGCTGATAGGAGGCTTTGACAGAAGCCCTGATGGATTCGTCCAAGCTCATTGCTTGCCATTTCGCTACCTCCTCATCGGTCACATAAAGTGATCCTACAGGGCCAAGTGTGTTAAGTGCAGAAGAAGAGTGGGAAGACGCGCCCTCCATTCGGAGCTTCTTGGAAAAGCCCAGTTGCTCAGTTAAATCTACCACAGTCCTTTTGATAGGGGTAGGCTGGACAACGGCAGGAGTAGGAATTGGTGTCTGAGCTTTGGATGCATCTTTCCTTGGTGGTTTGGACTTGGGTTTATCGCTAGGACGCGCCCCGAATGACTTAGGAAACCCGGGAGTAGCCATTTCTGAATAAAACATATAAAAAATATTAGTATGCATGGCAAAACGGCGCGCCTATACATTAGGGCGTGCCCAAATGAGATTACAATTGCTGATAAAGACACAGTACGTGTGTTTATGATATGCAGAAGTAGAAGCAGCAAGTAAAGATAAATGCAAGTACGAGGCAAATGAAGAATAATGTGCAATATACGAATAAAGAAACTAAGGTGATAGCAAGATAAAACATAGAAAAGACGCGTCCTAAAGCGAAGGTGCGCCCTCATAAATACTATCATTGTTTAAACCTAATGGGGGTTCACTTTGGGTGGTACTATCTTCGTGTTGTTCTTCATCTGCTTCCTCATCGCTGTCAATTTCTACAACACAAGTAAGGGGAACGCCTTTCCTAAACTCATTATATCTACATTTAGTCCCAACGTGATCAGATAGAATGTCGACTCACATTAGATTCGACTCTGTGATAAGTGTCTTTAACTTCCATTTTTCTGCAGCAATCTTTAGTATGGCTTCCGCCCTTTCTTTGGGCATGCCCTTAAGATCCCGCACGGTGGGCTTGTCTGGTACAGAAGGGAAAAATAACATGAGAATAAAAAAATAAAATAAAATAAAAAGAAAAAAGAATAAGAAGGGCGCGCCCTTACTTGGATTTGTGTTGAACTGGATTCTGACTTTGGGAACATCATACAAATAGAAGAAGTTCTTCTTCCATCCTTTTCCGTGGCTGACTTTTCCTGATGAGAAGCCCTTCTTGTTATGTTGTTTGTCCATCACCAGGTAGTAGTAGCCATGATCAGATTTTCTGAGGCTGAAGAAATGACTAACTTCTTTCATAGTAGGAGTATGGAATCCCAAGTCCATGTAGATAATGTACAGTGCTAGAACAAGCTTATAACTGTTGGGGGATAATTGGAGAGGGGCCAAGTCATATAGCTCAATCACATCCCTCAAGTAGGGATGGAGAGGCGTGCCCACACCTAAAAATACTAGCTTTGAGCTGGTAACCATCCTTGGAAATCTGAAATTCCTGCCATAATTGAAGAGATGAGGGCGCATCATGCTCAGAGGGTACGCCCATATCCCTTCCATATCATAATATTCCATTAACCATTTTAATTGCTCATCTGAACAATTAGACGAAAGCCCCACACAGAATAGCTTTCCTTGTTCCTTCCTGAAATGCTTCTTCACGGCCTCTGTGCAAACTTCATACTTACTCCAGTCAAAATCCAACTCGCTATCAGAAACTTCCCAGTGAACGAATGGAGTGGGTGAAGGTGCTGGAGAGGTAGAGAACTGAAGGGTAAAAGTTCATCTCATCACAAAAAGGTGATAAGTTCTCCTCAGGCGCGCCCTCAGAATTAGGGGAAGTAAGCGCGCCCTGAGATGGACTGGAGGAGATCGCCCTATAAGAGACTTTGGATGGGCCCGCACCAACATTAACTCTAATCTCTGTGCTACTATATCTGTCTGCGTTTAAAGACTCTAACCAGTCATCATCATCGAATTTTGTCTCAACAGGAGCAGGGGATCTCTCTTTTTGGGCCAGTTTTTGTTTGCCACATCTTCGAGATAAAGGGGCGTTGTCCATGGCGGAACTGTTTGAAGAATCTGCCATCAAGTTGCCTTCTTTGAATTCTTGGACAAGGCGCGCCACCCGGTTTAAAAAACTCAGGAGTATGGTGGGCGTTTGGAGGTTGAGGTTTGAAGTAAGTGTTAGGAAGAGAATAAATCCCAAGGTTTGATATAAATTCTTTAAGGGAAGAAAAGGAGAAGACGCGCCCTCGTCTTCCAGCTGTCAAAAGAAAAGCAAAAATCATTGAGGGTGCGTCTAATTCAGAAAAAAAAAAATATGAAAAACAAATAGTAGAAGGCATGCATTGAGAAGATAGCATGCCTCATTCGGAAATTATAAATATTGAATTTCTATCTTATTAATCTTTGAAGGCGTGCCCTGCGCAAAGATGGTGCGCCCAGTAAAAGTTGTGAAGGTTACTTAAAAGGAAAGGGAAGGCGCGCCCTATCAAAGATTAAAAGAGAAAAGGAGATTGAGGGATAAGGCACGCCTTGACAAGGAAAGTTATTATTTATACTTAAAGTTTAAGTACGCTATTAATGGATAAACGGGATGGTGTGCCCTAAGCTGTTGGCGCGCCCTAGATAAATTTTGTGATATACGCGCTCTAAACCCAAATTGGGCATAGAATAATAACAGTTGAAATTCTTAAAAACATAAATTTGAAATTCAAAACCCTATGATTTCGGATCTAAACTGCGAAAATCTGAATATTTACAATATATATATATACGCAGATATATAACATATATATACACACAAATCTATACACATTAAAGAATGAGTTATAAACAAGAAGATGAACAGTTTATTTGGCATGCACAGTGATTTACTTGATGAAACTCAGAAATATAAGAAGCTTTGTGTACCTTTTTGATCGGTGAGAAGATTAACCGGAAAGGATTAAAGAAATTGTGAAGGAAAAGGCTGGTTCTGAACAGTGTTTCTCCCGTCAGTTTGGTGGTTTTATGAGGAAAGGTAAAGTGAGTGAGAGAGAGAGAAAGAGGTATAAAGTAAAAAAATGTGATTATGACTGGTATTTATAGATGAAAGGACACGTAACGAACTGTCAATCATGTCAATCATGTCAGTTACGATTCCCGAAAAAGAAGGGGAACTATTTTCGAAAACCGTTTGAAATTCCAAAGACGCGCCCTCTTGAAAGCGCGCCCTTTCTGAAAAATCAAACATTTATCAAAGAGTGAATAATAAAAAGGAAGCTCCAAGTTTCCCAGAGACGTGCCCTGTTGAAGGCGCGCCCTATAAGGTGATATAGATAAATACATAAGTCTATACAAATTCTGATAAAAACGAGTAAAAAATCCAATCCCATTTTCAATAGCATATGGAATTTGGGGGGTAGTTGTTATGCCTGAAATTTCGTATAAACCCTATCTGGGTCAAAATCAGATAATGTGATCAAAATTGTGATATAAATTCCTAGAATTAAGGATAAAACAAGGAAAGTTACCTTTCTGTCAAGGGAATAGGCGCGCCATTTGAATAAGGGAAGGCGCACCTTGTGTATTAGATAAATAAGAGGGTTGTTTGTTGAATGTAGACCATGAATATTGAAGGCGCGCTCTCATAGGAGGAGGAAGGCGCTCCCTGTTTTATAAGAAGACTTTAAGAGATTCTTTGAGCAGATCCTTTGCCAATAGAAGGCCTTAGGGCGCGTCCTAAGGTAATAAGAATGACTTGATGATATATTAGCTTGACTGTTTGGACGGGTTTTTTGGAGGATTCAAGGAAGATGGAGATGATTATTACTAACCTATTTGCTGCAGTACTCTATTGAAGAACTCCTTCCTGTAATGAAACCACAGGAAGGCGGTATCTGTGGTCAGAGACCTCCAAGGGTATACCTGGACGGAAGGCCTCCTCATGTAGTCAATGTGTGTCCCTATTGGGGATGTGGGGTAAAATTTGGTGTGTACTTTGGGAGCTCTGTCTCTTTAGTCAACGGGTGTCCTCGTTGGGAGACTTCGGAGTATCCTGCACTTTGCACCTAAAAGCTTGGGATCACTTGTCCTGCAATCTGGTAAGAGCTTCTTATTCGGGGGACAAGGATGCGTCCAATATTTGAGGTGAACCATGGCTATACCTGCATCCACGAATTAGATAAATGGCCAGTAGCGGAGGGTTATCCTTTGCCAGGGAGATGCCTTATCCGTTAAGTCTCGAAGCCGCGGACGAGCCTTGGGCCTTTATGGTTGGGACTCATCGGCGGACATTCGTAAAGCTAGTAGAAGATGGTTTCCAGTAGGTTTCCTACTGGGCCTTGGGACAAGAGATCTAAGCCCGTTAGGTTTCTTGTTCCCCGAGAACTACGTTGGCTTGATTCCCTATAAATAGGGATACGTAGACAAGTTGCAAGGGGTCAGAAGCGAGAGTGGAAAAGAGCCACCACTAACACTAAGCAATCTCAGCCACCAATCATCAACACCACCAAACACTGTTCATACTTCCCAACTTTATGCTCATTTACATCTTTTGAAATTGATTTAATTATAATCCATGTTCTATTTTTTTTATAATTTATTCAAGTGACATGCACTATGTTATGTGACAGTTAATTGTATTTGGTTATTACTATTTTTAAGTTAACTTTTGTTCGACTTTCTTGCCGGTCTTCTATTTGATTTAAAATGGGTATTTGTTTGTGATGTATGTATGGAAGTTGTTTATAGAATAAATTATTAATTAAGTTTTGGTTATAAAATTTTATGATTTGTTCGTGCTATTAATTTTGGGTTTTAGGTATCGACTTTGAGATAATTACTTTTGATTTACTTTTAATTTTTGAAAAGGATATTTCAGTTTTGTTTTTAATTTCATATAAGATATAAAAACGTTGACTTCGAAATTTTAAGATATAAGTATTTGTGAATTTTAGGACCCAGTCTCTACGATTTCAAACCCGTTCGTAATTTATGTTATAGTTCTGGAACTAACATTAAAGATCCTTAGTAGGCGCACAAGTATGCAACTTTAGATACCTCTCAAGGGCACGTAATTTTTGAACTTTAGATGTCGACCACTGACAAAGTATGGTATAAAGAATAAGAATAAGAATAAGATGCCGGCTACTGGCAAAGTGTAGCAGTATATCAAGATTGTGGTATTTATAAGAATTATCGTTTCGTTCTGTTTTATTTTGTTCTAATATGTTATAAAATTTGCTCTATCCCATTTTAAATTCTGAAATTTAAAATATAAAACTTTGGGTTAGATTTATTTTAGTAAATATTTTACAAAATTATTATTATTTTGGAAAAAATCATTTTATTAAAAATTCTCATTATTTTTCCGTTAAATATTTAGTCAAATTATACTTGTTGAGCTTTATAGCTCACCCCTTTTAATATTTCAGGTTCGGAATTTGGAGTATATTTAGAATAAGGACTGAGAATTATGTGGAGATCTCTACTGCTTAGTTTTGTGCTATTTGAATTAGAATAAAGACTTTATTTTTAGAGAATAAATTTGATTATCTATTTCGACAATTATTATCGGATTTGTGGAGCCGCGTCTCCGTTTTTATGATTTTGATTATTGAGTTTGACCGCTGCTTTGACCTTCGTGATATATTTGAATTATCGAATAATAATCTATTTTAGTTAAGTTTTTGTATTTAGATTTAATAGTCCTAAAAGTCGGGTCGTTATAGTCTTCCCGTCAGAATGACTCTATTTTGATATATTTTTGAAAATTCATATATAATATTATCGAAATTAATCAATTTTATCTTCTACCAAAATTTTGAGTAAATGATAATACGATTTTGAAAAAAAAATCATCCACAAGTAAATAAAAATAAATTTTCATTTTTTACCAACCATGTGATGAAGGAATACCGATAAAATACTGTGCATAACAATTTCCAAGTGGTGTAAGTAGACATTCAGGGTCAGGGACATCTTGATTATGAAATTCAACCCATGTGGGCCAGGCACACAAATAGATGTAAATTCAAAGACCGAATAAATGCTTATCTTGTTATATGTATACTAGCTTTATTACACGTGCAAGGCACGGGCTAACTTTATTTATAAAAAAATTGCTATTTTTTGTGAACTTTTATGATATTTGCGTGTTGTTTCATACCATATTGTGTGGTTCATGTTA
The DNA here is from genome assembly GCF_009905375.1 of Apium graveolens. Taxonomy (NCBI): domain Eukaryota; kingdom Viridiplantae; phylum Streptophyta; class Magnoliopsida; order Apiales; family Apiaceae; genus Apium; species Apium graveolens. The sequence goes on from NC_133652.1 coordinate 57,089,152, forward strand.
GAAAGACTACTATAATGACAAACATCCTTAAATTTATATTGTGTCGTGAATGTAAAGTTTAGAGTGAACTCTTACCATTAAAAATAATGATTTTCTATCAAGTCTCAATGATTTTTTCAACTGGAGATACCAAAAATATTATAATGTTTAGGTGTCATGTTTATCAAAATATGGGGGCAAAATAGTAAAAAAAATTGAACCGTCGAACTCGAACTTCAAATTACTCGGCTCATAAGGTTCACGAGTCTTATCAAGCCGATATTATTTTTTAATAGAAATATATTTTTATCTAAATATTTAATATTTTATTAATATTTTATATATTTATTAGAATCGAATTCGAGCATAACCTATCATATTTCAAGTTTTTGTCAATATTTGGTGAAATTGATTCAAGTTTTCGAGCCGAACTTGAGGCTACCGGACTATTTACGACCCGAATTTCATGCTTGATTTAAGATTCGGATGAAACCGAGCTCGTGCTTGAGCCCGGACATTTTTAATCGAGTTCAAGTCTAAAAGTTTTCGACTCGGCTCGACTTGATTATACCCTTAGTTGTTGTAAAGTTGGTATTTCAAAGTGAGTTAATTACCCAAGTCTCAATATTTAATAAAATATTATTAAATGGTAATATATTATCAATAAGTCAATATGGTAACATAATATCAACAAGTTATTTATTTAATATTTGTAATTGTTATATAAATAAAAAAAAATAAAATCATGTGGTTGTACATGAGTATAAAGTTAGTATATTGTAGTGAGCTAATTACTCAAGTCTTAGAATAATTTTATTATATATCAATATTAGATTATATAGGTTTAGTCATCCAATATAAAAAAATAAATATATAACTCGGTACTTGATGTTATCAAAATATAATTATATGAGCTTCTAGCTCAATCGATTGAAGTCAAATGTTTGGTTATAGGTGTCACAGGTTTAATTCTACAAGCCAATAATATTTTTCCATATTTATTTGAACCTATCGAACTTTTTACGACCTGAATTTTGAGTTTTTTTAGTTCGGTTGAACTCGAGCTCGAGCTCGAATCCGAACATTTTTAATCGAGTACGAGCCTGAAAGTTTTCGACTCGACTCGGATTGATTATACCCTTAGTTGTTACACGAGTATAAAGTTAGTATCTCGATGTGAGTTAAATATCCGATTTTCAATAATTAATAAATTATTATTATATGGTAAAATATTATCAACAAGTTAATTTGATAATATATTATCAACAAAAAGTTATTTATTAAATGTATAAATTAAAAAAATTATAATCCCGGTGTTGCACAGGAGTGTAAAGTTATTATATTGTAATCAGCTAATTAACCAAGTCTTAGAATAATTTTATTCTAAATAAATATTGAATTATATAGGTTTAGTCACCCAAAATAAAGAAAGAAGTATGTAACTCAATAATTGGTTTTATCAAAATTTAACCAAATGAGCTTCTAGCTCAATTGGTTGAAGTCATATGTTTGTTATAAGTGTAAAGTTAGCATATCGAAATGAGTTATTCAATCAAGTCTCAAATCATTATGTTTTATATAAATATTAAAATCAATATTAAATTTAATATAAAGCAAGACACCTCGTGTAAATAAATAAGTTCTAACTCAATACTTAATGTTATAAATATTTAACCAAAAGTGTCTCTAGCTCAAGTAATTGATTGTTAAGGCTAAAACACGCACTAATATTTACACAAATATACGCGATCGCAAGTAATATAGAATAAATTATAGTTCGTTCCCACAGGGATAGGTTTAGGTTAATTTCAATCAATGTATTTATGCAACTCTAGTATGGTTATTATCCAATGATAAGCTGAATAACAAATTGAGGTGATTTATACTAAATTAACTAAGAGATTATACTAAAGAACATAAACTAAGAAATTAATGAGAGTTGAATAATATATGACACAAACATGGGATTCTAACTTCATTAAATACTTCATTCAATAACCTTTCCGTTCTTAACCTTAGCAAGTAATGGTGATGACACTAATCAGATAACACGAAACTGATAAACGCCAACTTTCCTTGTACGAATATCATACTACTAAACATCCACAAAAGAGATTGAAGCTGAATAGACACAAATTATATTGAGACCTTATATGTCTATAGAATTTGACAACATAACGGTTTAATGTACAAGTTATCTCTCGTGATTACATAGGGCAAGTAAGATGGTTAAAATTACCTACGAATCATGCATATCACATACATGAACATATGCTAGCATGGCAAGTTCTAAACCTTTAAATTCACTTTCGCTTCATTAAAGATTAACACACTACCTTATAAGTTCGCGACGCTCATAAGATGAATAAGCACAACCAAAGCTAGGTTATCATACAATCACCACACACTAAGGCACCGAAATGAATTAACTAAAAGAAACCATAAATAAATCCATTAGAACCCCATGATAACGATTAGCCCATAATCGGACTCATCATCAACGTGGGTTTCGATGAAAGCATGGTATAATAAACGTAGTCTTTATACTTAATAAAACCAAGTACAAAATAAGAGTAAAGGTTCATGAATAAGAAAACTAGCATCCAAAGTTACAACTTAGAACAAAGAATCATAAGAATAAACTAGATCTTCTTCGCCTTGGTTGAATTGTGCTCTACGGTCTTCTTATGTCTTTTCCATAGCCTTGATACGTCTCCTTATGAAAAACGACCTTAAATTATGTTTATATAGCAGCCCATGCAAAGTAGAGGTCTTCTGGATCAAAATCAGAATAGAAACATAATTTTCTTTTCTCGACCTGGCGCGGCCGCGCGCCGCTTCAGCGCGGGCGCGCTGACATTTTGCCTTCCCGGCGCGGCCGCGCGCTTCTTCAGCGCGGCCACGTGCTTCTTCAGCGCGGGCGTGCTGTGCCTCTGGAAAAATTTCCTGACTTCTTTCTTTCTTACTGATTTGAGTTGGTCTTTCACGAGCTTTTATTCTGGACACCATCCTAACACCAAATTAGCACTGAAACCATGTTAATTCACCTGGTTACCTGGTAAATGCCTGAAATGCAAAAAACACTACAAAAACACGTTAAAAATACTAACAACTTGAGTACAAAACACTAATTCAAAGCTTTACGGAGCGTTATAAAGTGTCATAAATGCCACTCAACATACCCCCAAACTTGAATCAATGCTTGTCCTCAAGCATAAACAGACTCAAAGAATAAGAAATAAAAATGCATGAATGCAAAGTATATGAATGCAACGATCCCCATAGAATAACTACCCCAATCAACAAGCAACATCTCAGCAAATACAGTTATTCGCATAAAGATCAATCAAACCCCACAAATCAACTTACAAGCCAGAAATGTGCGTGTGTACAAATGCTTACAGATATATTATTGCTGTGTATATGTTGTGTACTTGATGATTTCATGAACAAAACACCTTGGTAGATTTTACTTAGTGAAATTATGTAGCACTCGACGGATAAAATTTTTAGTCCCGACGGATGACTCATTATAGTCCCGACGGATGATGACTTATTATCCATCGAGTGAGTAGCTTATGTAACAATAAGTCTGTAGCACATTTCTGCATACACCATTGTATAGATTCTGTAAGTAGTATTCAAGTCATGTTGACTTTAACTAGATATGCAAAATAGGTTGATTAATTGTACATAGATGATGTCTTGTAATTCTGCATAAATGAAATGAAGTCAAGTGCCAGATTGCTACTCGACGGATAAACTACAATAAAGTCGATGTATGATCAACTAGACAACCCGACGGATGATCAATAACTCGACGGATGATCATGAATCCGACGGATAAAGAATTCAAATATCTGTTGACAGTGACAACACAGTCACATGCGTCGAGTGGATGCAAATGGAAAGTGAAAGCCTATTCAACTGGGTTTTCGAGAACAAAGAAGCATTGTCATTTCCATGCTATTATGAAGATATTCAAAGATGCTGGAATAGAGTAATGAAGTAGCATTGTAATAGACTAGATAGTTTTTATTTTATTATCTTGTCTCATTACTTTGTAATCTTGGTGATATATAAACCAAAAAGTAGCAACTAAGAAACTATCGATCTAAGCAACATAGCAGAGAAACATTTGTAAGAAGAATTCTTAGCATTTCTCTATAGTATTAGTTGTTCAATTGTTGTAAGCAGTTGTAAGCATTTTGCACACAGGGTTCTCTCGATATATAATATATATATATCTTTGGTGGAATCATTCAAATCCGCCAGAAAGTTTTTTAAAGACTCTTGTTTTTAATTACTTGTATTTTGATTCACTTAAGTTTTTATTCCGCATTCTGCTAATCAATTCACACTATATATATATTTGAGTTAGAACATTTTTATTGAAGAAAAAGGTTCAAGAATTCCATTCAACCCCCTTCTGTAATTCTTGTTATATTTTCAAGGGACTAACAATTGGTATCAGAGCAAGCTCTTAACTTACAAAGAGTTTAAAGATCAAAACAATACAGCAAGATGAACAAGAAGGATGTAGGAGTCAAGATCCCTTTTCTGGATAAGGATAATTACCATCATTGGAAGTTAAAGATGCATCTTCATTTGCTTTCTCAAGATGAGGCCTATGTTGACTGCATAGAAAGAGGCCCTCATGTTCCAATGAGAGCAGCAACAGGAAATGAGCCATCAGTCCCCAAGCCAAGGCATGAATGGTCTGATCCTGACATTGAACAAGTCAGGAAGGATAAAAAGGCCATGAATATCATGTTTAATGGAGTTGATGGAGACATGTTTGACAACATTATCAACTGCAAAACTGCCAAGAATGTTTGGGATACAATACAGATCATATGTGATGGCACTAAGCAAGTTAGAGAAAACAAGATGCAGCTCTTGATTCAGCAATATGAGCATTTTCATAATGAAGAAAGTGAGTCTCTCACTGACATTTTTAGTAGGTTTCAAAAACTACTAAATGCTCTAAAGTTGCATGGAAGGGTCTATCAGACAAAAGACTCCAATCTGAAATTTCTTAGATCTCTTCCAAAGGAATGGAAACCAATGGCATTCTCATTAAGAAACTCACAAGAATATAAGGAGTTTACTTTGGAGAGACTGTATGGCATCCTGAAAACCTATGAGCTTGAATTAGAGCAGGATGAAAGGATGGAGAGAGGAAAGAAGAAAGGAGGATCCATTGCACTAGTTGCTGAGTTGGAAAAAGAGAAGAAAGTGAAGATGGAAGCTGTTGAACCAACTTCAAGGGTCTGTGAGAACAAGGGCAAGGGGCTTGCAGTAGAAAGTGAAGATTCCTTGAGCCAAGATGACATGGAGGACATTGATGAGCACCTAGCATTTTTTTCCAAGAGATTTTCCAAGCTCAAGTTCAAGAAGAACTTTGGAGCAGCCAAGCCAAATAGAAACATGGTGGATAAATCAAATTTCAAATATGGCTTGGCAGGGCATTTTGACAGTGAGTGTAGGAAGTCGAATTCCAGCAAGAAAAAGTTTGAGCCTGTGGATTATAAGCAAAAATACTTTGAACTGCTCAAACAAAAGGAAAGGGCTTTCATAACACAAGAAAATGACTTGGCAGCAGATGGACTGGATGAAGATGAAGATGAAGATGTCAGCTATGTCAATCTAGCCCTAATGGCCAAGTCTGATAAAACAGAGATAAGCTCTTCAAGTAATCAGGTAATTACTACAAACCTTGCACATTTATCTAAAGCTGAGTGTAATGATTCCATAAATGACATGTCTACAGAGTTATATCATTTGTGTGTTACACTTAAGTCTCTTACTAAAGAAAATGCTAAAATCAAAGAAAACAACTTATTTTTGAGTGAGAGAAATAATATGCTTGAGTCTCAGTTCATTGATTTTGAAAAGTTAAGAATTGAGTGTAAGATTGCCAAGGAGGAATTAACTGAGTCCTTGAAGAAAGAAGAAATTTTAAAGAAGCAGCTCGAGCGTGAACAAGAGGTGATTAAGGCATGGAAAACATCCAGAGATGTCCATGCTCAAATCACTAAAGTTCAAGGAATTGAGTCTTTCTGTGATGCAGCCTGGAAAAAGAACAAAGAGAAACTAGAACAAATTTGGTAGATAGATTGCTAACAGATGTAGACTCGACGGATGATGAGGATCATCCATCGGATAACAAAAAGGGTTATCCCTCGAATGATGAAAATCCTCATCCGTCGGTTGTGAGCAAGCCTATCAGTAAAGCCAAACTAGTTAAGCTAAATGAGAAGTATGGACTATTTCCAAGAACTTTGTTTCACGAGAATCGAGTCAAGTTAAGAAAGGGAAAAAGGCTAATGTTGGTCACATGACTGTCAAACAGTTAATTGACAGACTTGAAAAGATTGAGGTAAAGACAGAGACTAAAAAAAAACAATAGGAATGGTAAAGTAGGGATTAACAAACACAATAACTACACACCTGATAAGTATGCCCCTAGAAAAATCCGTGTCAAGTGTGGTAGTGTAAATCATCTGTCTGTTAATTGCAAATCTGCCATGCCTACTTCCATGTCTGTGCCACCTCAATTTCCTAACATGAATGTCATGCCTCCCATGCCTATGAATGTTATGTCTACACAGAATATGAATGCACAGTTTGCTAACATGCCATTTGCACCTAATCCTTATTATGCTGCATTTAGTATGCCACAAATGTCATTTAGCATGCCATACCGGAATAACATGTTTACTAATAGCATGCCATTCCCTGTTAATAACAATATGCATGATAATTCTGTTGCAATGAATGGTTTCAAAGGCCAAACTCAAATGACCAAGGATGAATCTGATATCCCTAAGTCAAATGAGATAAAACCTAAGAAACAGAAAAAGAAAGCTAACAAGGCAGGACCCAAGGAAACTTGGGTACCAAAATCAACTTGATTTGATTTTGATGTGTACAGGGAAATAGAAAGAATCTTTGGTACTTGGATAGTGGTTGTTCAAGACACATGACTGGTGATTCTACCCTGCTCACAGAGTTCAAGGAGAGAGCTGGCCCAAGTATTACTTTTGGAGATGACAGCAAGGGTTATACTGTGGGATATGGCTTGATTTTAAAGGAAAATGTCATCATTGAGGAGGTTGCCTTAGTGGATGGTCTCAAACACAATTTATTGAGTATCAGCCAACTTTGTGATAAAGGCAACTCAGTAACCTTCAACTCAAAATCCTGTGTTGTGACTAACAAAAGAAGCAACAAAGTGGTTCTCACTGGTGTGAGAAAAGGAAATGTGTACCTAGCTGACTTCAACTCATCTAATGCAGAATCTGTTACTTGTCTTCTCAATAAAGCAAGTCAGGATGAAAGTTGGCTATGGCACAAGAAGCTATCCCATTTAAACTTCAAGACCATGAATGAGCTAGTAAAGAAAGAATTGGTTAGAGGCATTCCTCTAGTGGAGTTTTCCAAGGATAGACTGTGTGATGCCTGCCAAAAAGGGAAGCAGATTAAAGAATTACTCAGGAAGAAACTTGATTCAACAATTGAAGAGCCTTTGCAACTGCTTCACATGGATTTGTTTGAACCAGTCAATGTGTTGTCCATCTCAAGGAAAAGATTTTGCCTAGTAATTGTAGATAATTTCTCAAAGTTCTCTTGGACATATTTCCTAAAGACTAAAGATGAGGCTAGTGAAATCATCATCAATCACATAAGGCAGGTCAATAATCATCTTGATTTCAAGGTTAGAAGAATCAGGAATGACAATGGAACTGAGTTCAAGAATTTTGTCATGAGAGCATTTTGTGAGGAAAATGGGATTCTGCATGAGTTTTCAGCAGCAAGGACTCCACAACAGTATGGAGTAGTGGAAAGGAAGAACGGATCACTTATTGAAGCTGCAAGGACAATACTTGAAGAATCTAAACTACCAACCTATTTCTGGGCTGAAGCTGTAAATACTGCATGCTACACTCAGAATATTTCTCTGGTTAATCAAGCAAGATGCATGAATCCCTATCAATTGTTCAAGAACAAGAAGCCAACTCTAAATTTTCTTCATGTCTTTGGATGTAAATGCTATATTCTGAGAAATCAAACTAATCAAAATGGGAAGTTTGATGCTAAAGCAGATGAAGGAATTTTTGTTAGATATGCTGTTGGTAAAGCATATAGAGTCTACAATCTAAGAACCAACATTATTGTGGAATCAATACGTGTTGTGTTTGATGATAAAAATATTGAAGGACTAAAAGATAGAGATTACCATGAGAGCCTCAAATTCGACAATGTGGAGATGGTTAGTGATGACAGTGATGATGAAAGTGATCAAGAAATAGTGTCTAAGGATAATACAGATAAATCTACTATCAATGAAATACAAAAATCAACATCTGTCGAGTTGCATAATGTGTTATTCCCAGTGGACTAACAATGAGATTTACAAAAGGGGGGTTGAATGTAAATCTCAAAACTTTTTCAAGTTTTGAGTAGTTTCTAAGGCTAAGTGTTTTAGTGAGCAAATGTGTGTGAATGGCTTGAAGCTAATATAGACAGATATATATTCAAACACAAATGTAAAGAACACAAAGAACTTAAAAACTTTTCTGGTGGATTTGTTGTTCCACCAGAGATGTGTTATTTCAGAAAATCTGTGATTCAAAGAATTAAATCACAGCTGCTTCCTAGTACAAACTAGATGATTTTCTCTCTGGATTTTTCTAAACAGCTCTGGAAAATTCACATATAATTACTAGCTGCTACTTGGTTTATATATCACCAAGTTTACAAATGAAGACAAAACTGTAAAATATAATTAAAAAGGCTCTTCACATGTTTCTTCTTCATTTCTCTATCCAATGCAATTTAGGCTTAGCTGTTAATCTTTGAATAATTCCTTGTTTGCACCAGAATGGAAATGCTGCATTTTCTTGATTCCTCCTAGAGGCTTCCACATTCCAGTTTGTCTCTGTCAACCTATGTGCCTCTGTCAGCTTATGAATTGTCACTATCAACTGCTAATGAACTAAGCATCCGTTGAAGCTTTCATCCGTTGATGCCTTATCCGTTGAGGCTTTATCCGTTGAAGCTAATACACATATTCCTAACAATCTCCCCCTATTTATGTCTACTAGAACTGTAGGCATAAATTTGGGTTTAGCTTGTTGATAACAAAACACTTGACAAATATATTAACTGTAATAAAGCAGAAATTCAAAAGTGCTGCAAAAATGTGTATGCTGAGATGGAACTGAAGAATTACATTGTTTCCAAGGGTGCTCCTTTAGCCTGAGCAGATTAATTTCTTTTCCTGTGATCCCTTGTTTTCTTTCCTAGCCTCCTGTCATTCTCCTCTATTTGAAGTTGAAGTTTTCTGTAGAACTCAGCTTCATCTTCTTCATTGATGTCCAACTTAGATTGCATATCCTTGAGAGTTTCATTGCTGGCAATCTTGAGCTGATCTTCAAGTCTGAAAAATCTTCTGACCCCTTTGTTGTCTCTGAACTCCATCAACCAATGAGGTGATTTGTGAACTGTAATTCCTCTTTCTTGAATGAGTAATGTTCTAGGCAAAGCCTTGGGCTCCCACCAAGTTTTCCTTATGTTGGCAATCTTGTTGAGAATCTCAGTCTTGGCAGTCCTGGTAAAGCCAGAATCCCTTTGTATGGCTGAGTAGACTCTAACCAAGGTAGAGTAGCCTTCATTCAGAATCCTGTAGAGAGGCCAAATTCTTTCCCCACTTCTTTTGTATTTGAACACTAGTCTTTCTGGTAGCTGTCTGTAGGCAGCTATTCCCCTTACTTCCTCCAGCTCATCCAGATAGAGTTCAATGTCTGAAAATTCTTTTATGTCACAAATGTGAACATAATCATCCTTAGAGGCTTGTGGCTTAGGCTTAGGCTTCTGAGTGAATTTGATTGAGGTTTTAGAAGGTGTTGATTTGATTCTTCTTTTCTGCTTCTTTGATGGTGGAGAAGAGGTTAAGAAGGTGGGCAATTTGATGGTGTCCCAATCAATTGGTTCCTCCTTAGGAATGATTGTTTCACCATGAATGTTTATGAAGGGGTCAGGCACAATGGGTTCAGGAATAGAAGGTAGTGGTTTGGATTTTGATTGGGTTTCTTCAGTCTCATCTACCATCTTTCTCTTTGCATTGGCCTTCTTTCTGTTCCCTTTCTGCCATTCCTCTCTTTCCTTACTTCTTTCTTCCATATCATTATCAACCATGTCCCCCATACCTTCATCTTTACTTTTGTCTTCAATTTCTTTCTTTTCTTCAGCTTGACTTGACTTTAGCTGTTTTTCAAGCTTTGCTTGTGCTCTTTTGTCAGCCTTTAGCTTTTTGGCTTCTTCCTTCAACCTTCTGGTTTCTTCCCTCTTGGCTATTGGGAATTTGAGATGTCCTTGCATCACACAAATGCTTTTTCCCTCTCTAAAGATAATAGCCATGTTCCTCCTTACAACCACATCCATGGTCTCTTTGTGCTTTATGATACTTCCACCCAAAACCTTGTCTTCATCAGGCATTGGAAGAGGAAAATCCACTTCTTTCATCTGAGCAAGGCTTAGAGGATTCTTTGTAGAGTCCTTATTGGATTTGTTGTTGGGCTTGAGAACCATAGGTTTCATATTCTTGGCAAAAGTCTCTCCAACCTTATTCCTCCATACTGGCTTGATCTCCATAATAATTGATTCCACCTTTGTGCTATGCTTCACAGATTGTGATTTAGAAGCTGTGGAACCAAAAATTTGTTGCACCTTTTCATCAATTTTCCTCCTTTGCTCTTGGACTTGCAATTCAGTTGCTGCTATCTGGATTAGATCAATTCCATCAAACTTTCCTTTGATTTGAATAGGTGGAGAAGTGGTGATGGCAGGAACTTGCACTTGAGATATTTGAACTGTTGTTGATGGCTCTCCTTCCCCTTCCCCTTTATTCTCCCCCTTTTTGTTATCATCAAGGGTAGGGGTCAAGCCTTGTGCTTTTGCCAGCTGCATTAGTAGATTTTTCTGAGTTTGTTGATTCTGAAGAATGGTGACCATAGAGTCTTCAATGATCTGAACTCTGTCTTCCAACCTGGCCAGCCTCTTGTCAGCATCAGATGCTTTCCTCAGTCTCCCCAACAAATCTTGCATAGTACCATAAGGCATGACTGAATCCATCTTCTCAGCATTGTAGGATTTTAGATCAGCAATGTCATGCTTGAGTTCATCCACACTTAGATTCTGTTTGAAATGCTGCAACTGCAAGAGATGCAGAGAGTCCAGATGAGCTTGAAGAATTGCCTTTGTACCAGCATCTGTAGTCTCCTGAAGGGCCTTCTGAATAGTCATTACTTGCCTGACCAAAGTTACACCAAACTCTCCTGGTGTAGATGCCTTTGCCCATGCCCAATCAGGTAGATCTGGAACAGAACTTGGGCATGCTTCTCCCCCTAAGTTCATGCTCTCATCCAAAAAATTAGAGTCATCATCATTAGAATTTACTCCAAATTCTTCAGATGGCTCACCAGCTTGAGAAGGCAGCCTGTTACCAGCAGCTTTGTCTCTGAGAAGAGATTCTGAAGTGTGTACAATATTTAAAGTCTGTTCTGCCTCCACATTGCCCTGAGCAGCCAATAATTGATAGGCTGGAACAGGGTGAGTAAAAGTGTCAGCATCCAAGGAAATGTTATCAATTACAGCTTTGTAATGTTGCTGAAATTGTCTTTCCTTTTCTGCATCATCCACTATCATTGACTCACTAGCAATGCCTGGATCCACCCTTATAGCTTATGTGCCTGCCTTTCTCTCATTTTCTCTATTTTCTTGCATCAGGGGCTCCCCCTGGCTCACACACACCCTCACCCTCACCTTCTAAGGTGGCACTCCCCTCACTCACTTTTGCCATGCTGGAAGAAATAGCATGCATATGATGACTCTCAACCTCTCCTTTTGCCTGGGAGCAACCCAGCCTCTCACTCAAATTATCACTCCCTTCCCTCAAACCTAAAAGTGATTGTACAGTAACCATGTCCTCTACAGTTGGAATTGTTTCTGTTATATGTCTAGAGACCATCAACGGATAGGGAGTATCCGTTGAAGTGGAAACTGATGGTATCAACGGATAACTGTTGTTAAGCTTATCCGTCGAAGAACAACCACTTGTCACTGGATGAGAGATATCCGTTGAAGAAGGAAAAGATGTAGATATTGAAAGTGACATAATTGTTGAATCTGTGTGAATTGATTTTAAGTGAGGTGACACAGATTCTTCAACTATATCTGAAAGAATTGGCTGATGATCCAACAAATCATTTAAAAGATGATGATCATCAGGTTTTGAGTGGGGCTCCTCCCTGAGTTTTAATGAGGGAGAATCAGGAATTGATGTGAATATCATATCCACATCCAGAGAGGGTGATGGAGAGTTTGATGATTGATGTGTTTCTATTATGAGAGAATGGGGCTGTGACTCCATATTTGCTGGAGTCACATCAAGCTGAATTTGAGAAGGCAAAGATACAGGTGGATGTATCTGTGCTGTGTGTGCCCTTTGTGTGGAAACTAGGGTCTTGGCCTTCTTCTTCCTTGAAAAGGCTTTGATTGGTGAATGTGTGGCTTCAGTGTCCCTCCCTCTTTTGTTCTGTGTCCCTGGTTGGGGACTATTTTCAATAGTTGCACCCTTTTGGGAGGATGTAACTAGGGATGTGTTTGACTCTTTTTGAACCACCACAGTCTTTTGAGAGACTGTGGCTTGGCTGGCTGGGGTACCACTCACCTCTCCCACCTTATCCTGGGGGTTTCTTGATGTTCACCCCTCCCCTCACCACTCACACCCTGTTCACTCCCTTCAGGGTTTATGGTAGTTGTTACAACTGTTGTCTTTTGAGAAACAACAGAGGTGGTTTTCTTTGACTTGTGTTTTGAACTTTTAGTTTTGGTGGCTTTGGTAGGAACCTGTTTGGACAAAGACACGGATTCCATTGCCACACTGGAAGGCAAAGAAACAATGGGGTTGGAAACAGTAGGAGTTATAGAAGTGTTTACCTCACTTACCTGTGGTGCATTCATGATTGGCAAATATACAAATGGCACCTGGTTGTTGAGGTTCATTCTCAAAAGGTCTGCAAGGACCCTTTTCTCTTGTGCCCAACATTTGAGTTTATTGTTCTCATTAGATATAACCAATCCTTCAGCAACATGGTTAGCCAATAACATAAAGAATCTAGCATAGTAGATGTTATGTGGTCTATTAGATTTGTTACCTAGTCTGGAACCTAATTCTAGCATGACATAGTTGCTAAAATTAAAGTACCTATCAGAAACTAGCATATAGAGCATATTAACAAGAGATGAAGTTATGGAATCAAAATTGCTAATCTTCCCAGAGAAAACCTTGATAAAGGCATCTCCAAGAAAACTCCATTCTTTCCTAAGGCCCTTCCTTCTAATACTACCTAAACTAGCAGAATCAAAAGCATAGCCTATGGAATCTAACATAGCAGATACATCTTTATCGGTGTGTGGTGTCATGGCATTATTCTCAGGCAACTTAAAGCAAGACTGTATATCATCACAGTTAATGCAATAATCCTTACCTTTGAGAGAGAAGGCAATAGTCATATATGTGGAGTTGAACTCTACAGTTGTCCAAATCTCCTCAATCACCTCACAGTAGATGGTTGGGACTTCCAGCATTGCATAGCTTAGTTTGCAGTTTTTGATGAAGTCCATCATCTTGTGATAATCAGAATGGGCTTCATTCTTTTCAACCAAGGCTACGAAATTATTCTTTTCATAAACAAATCCAGATTGAGACATAATTTTGACTACTGGTGCCATTGTTGTGAGTAGAGGTTGCAGAGAAAAACTTGAGAATTTTGGGAGAGAAGGAGAATAAAAATTGCAAGAAAGCGTAAAGAGAAAATAAGAATTCAATGGGCTTTTATACTTTCTTGAATTAAAATGTAAATAAAATGATTAAATGATACTTTTAAACAAATTACAGCCGTTTAAGAATAAAGAAAACTGTAGAAATTCTGAAAACTGCCTTTAATACAAATACATACAACAGTGTATATCTGTATCAACGGTTAAGGAAAAGAATCAACGGCTGTGACTCACTTAAAGTAACTGATGTGACACTTCAACGGATAAGGTAAATAGTTATCCGTTGATGATCAACACTATTTTATCCGTTGAGGGATAAAATTACCAGAAATGTATTTATCTTTCAAATGATAATGAACATCCGTTGATAGAACAATTTTCGCTTTCAATGGATAGGGAATATCCGTTGATAGAATAAGTCTTACTTAAAGCCAACTTTGTTCTTGCAGCAAATTCATTTCAGGCTTCAAGGCAGATTTCAAAGAGGACATAAATTTATGAATAATTAAGCATACCTAGCTCACTTACTAATCTTGTGAATGTTGATTCATCAAGTGGCTTGGTAAATATGTCTACAATCTGCCTTTCACTTGGAACAAAATGAAGTTCTACTGTACCTTTCATCACATGTTCCCTAATGAAGTGGTACTTGATGTCGATGTGCTTGGTTCTTGAGTGCTGCACTGGATTTTCAGTAATGGCAATGGTACTTGTGTTGTCACAGAATATAGGAATTTTGTCAACAGTTAGTCCATAGTCAAATAGTTGATTCCTCATCCATAGTATCTGTGCACAGCAACTACCAGCAGTAATGTACTCAGCTTCAGCTGTTGATGTAGAAACAGAATTTTGCTTCTTGCTGAACCATGACACAAGCTTGTTCCCTAGAAACTGACAGGTGCCAGTTATGCTTTTCCTGTCTATTTTGCAGCCTGCATAATCTGTATCTGAGTAGCCAATTAGATCAAAATCAGACTCTCTAGGGTACCAAATTCCTAGATTTGGAGTCCCTTTGAGATATCTGAAGATTCTTTTAATAGCCACTAAGTGAGACTTTAGGGTCAGCTTGAAATCTAGCACAGAGACATGTAGAAAACATTATATCAGGTCTACTAGCAGTTAAATATAAAAGTGAGCCAACCATGCCTCTATAACTTGAAATGTCCACAGACTTTTCAGCCTTGTTTAATTCAAGCTTGGTGGCAGTGGCCATGGGAGTTTTTGCAGATGAACAGTCCATTAAGTCAAACTTCTTTAAAAGATCATAAATATATTTAGTTTGACTAATGAAAATTCCACCACTAACTTGTTTAACTTGTAAACCAAGAAAATAAGTTAGCTCTCTCATCATGCTCATTTCATATTTACTTTGCATTAACTTAGCAAACTTTTTACAAAGCTTATCATCTGTAGATCCAAATATAATATCATCTACATAAATTTGAACAAGTATTGTAGAGCCATTAACATTTCTAAAGAAAAGAGTTTTGTCAACAGTACCTCTTGTGAAGTGATTATCTAGAAGAAATTTTGACAAAGTCTCATACCAGGCTCTAGGTGCTTACTTTAGTCCATAGAGTGCTTTCAACAGATAATACACATAGTCTGGAAAGTTTGGATCTTCAAATCCAGGAGGTTGGCTTACATAAACTTCTTCCTCCAATTCCCCATTTAGAAATGCACTCTTGACATCCATTTGATAGACTTTGAAATTGACATGGGCTGCATAGGCTAGAAAGATTCTGATGGCCTCAAGTCTGGCAACTGGAGCAAATGTTTCATCAAAATATATTCCCTCTTGTTGAGAATAGTCTTTAGCAACCAATCTGGCTTTATTCCTTATGACAATGCCATTTTCATCCATCTTGTTTTTGAATACCCATTTTGTGTCAATAGAACTCCTGTTCTTTGGCTTGGGTACCAGCTTCCATACTTTGTTCCTCTCAAATTGGTTTAGCTCCTCTTGCATTGCTAAAATCCAATCTGGATCCAATAGAGCTTCTTCCACTCTCTTAGGTTCCTCCTGTGATAGAAAGCTACTATACAGACATTCATCTTTAGTAGCCCTTCTAGTTTGCACTTTAGATGTAGCATCACCAATGATCAGTTCAAAAGGGTGATTCTTGGTCCATTTCCTTTGAGGTGGTAGATTAGCTCTAGATGAGGTTGCCTCAGTATTGTCATGATGTGAGATAGAATGTTGATTGGTTGAAACTCCCCCTGAGTTGCTGATCCTTTGAAAGGAATTGGGAGCTCTATCAACTGATGAAGTGAATTGACTATCCGTTGACAGACTGTGATCAACGGATGCTTCATTATGAACTTCAACGGATGATGCACTTTGTCTTTCAACGGATGCTGCATTGCTTCTTTCAACGGAAGCTGAATTATGACTTTCAACGGATGCAGCATTCTGTGCATTATTTAAGGGCAGATTTTGAATTCTTCTTGAGATGCCTTCTTCATCATTCTCATCTTTACTATCATCACAATATATCTCAATATTGTCAAATTTGAGTCCTTCATGATGTCCCTCATCTGTTAGTCCATCAATCTTTTTATCATCAAACACAACATGCACAGATTCCATGACAATGTTGGTTCTTAGATTGTAGACCCTATATGATTTTCCAGCAGAATAACCAATAAATATTCCTTCATCAGCCTTTGCATCAAACTTCCCTTTGTGATCAGATTGATTCCTCAGGATGTACCATTTGCAACCAAAGACATGCAGAAAGTTTAAAGTTGGTTTTCTTCTCTTGAATATTGATAGGGAGTCATGCCTTTTGCCTGATTGATTAGAGAAATATTCTGAGTGTAACATGCACAGTTAACAGCCTCAGCCCAAAAGTAAGTTGGGAGTTTTGACTCTTCAAGCATTGTCCTTGCAGCTTCAATTAGTGATATGTTCTTCCTTTCCACCACGCCATTTTGTTGTGGGGTCCTTGGAGCTGAGAACTCATGCATGATCCCATTTTCTTCACAGAATAACTTCATGGTTGAATTCTTGAACTCAGTTCCATTGTCACTCCTAATATTCCTTACTTTGAAATCAGGATGATTGTTGACTTGCTTGATATGATTGATAATGATTTCACTAGCTTCATCCTTTGATCCAAGAAAATAAACCCATGAAAACTTTGAGAAATCATCTACAATCACTAGGCAATATTTTTTCCTTGAAATTGACAATACATTGACTGGTCCAAAAAGATCCATGTGTAGCAGTTGTAATGGTTCATCAATTGCAGATTCAAGCTTCTTACTGAATGATACTTTCTTTTGTTTTCCTTTCTGACAAGCATCACACAGTCCATCCCTTGTGAATTCTACTAGAGGTATTCCTCTAACTAAGTCCTTTTTGACTAGATCATTCATTGTCTTGAAATTCAAATGGCACAGCTTCTTGTGCCATAGCCAACTTTCAACTGAGCTTGCTTTGCTGAGAAGAGAAGTAATAGATTCTGTATCTGCAGAGTTGAAGTCAGCTAAGTACACATTCCCTTTTCTAACTCCAGTTAGAACCACTTTATTGTCCTTCTTACTTGTGACAATACAGGCTTCAGAATTGAAGGAAACAGTATTCCCTCTGTCACATAGTTGACTGATGCTCAATAAGTTATGTTTGAGACCATCAACCAATGCAAATTCATCAATGATGACATTTTCTTTTGAAATCAAGCCATATCCCATAGTGAATCCTTTGCTGTCATCTCCAAAGGTTATGCTAGGGCAGCTCTCTCCTTAAACTCTGTGAGCAGGGTGAAATCTCCTGTCATGTGTCTTGAACAGCCACTGTCCAAGTACCATAGATTCCTTCTTTTTCCCTGCACACAACAAAATCAATCAAGTTGATTTTGGTACCCAAGTTTCCTTGGGTCCAGCCTTGTTAGTCTTTTTCCTAGACTTCATTCCTCCTGCATCTTTTGACTTAGGTAACTTTGGGTCAACCTTGATCTCAGATGTGGTTGGTTGAAGTGTAGGGTTAGTCACAGAATCATTTAGCACATTTGATTGAATTTGATAAGGCATAGATTGTGCAAACATGTTATTCCACATAGGCATATTGTATGGCATTTGAGGCATACTAAATGCAGTAAAATAAGGATTATTAATATATGGCATGTTTGCAAAATGTGCATGGGGATTCTGATGAGACATAACAGGCATAACATGCAGAGGTGACATAGACATGTTAGGCATGGAGGGATTTGAGGGCATGGGAGCATTTTTAACAGATTTGCAATTATCAGATAGGTGATTAACACTTTTACAATGCACACAGCTTTTTCTAGGAGCATACCTATCAGGTGTGTAATTGTTATGTTTATTAATCCCTACCTTCCCATTTCTTTTAGATTTTCTTTTAGTTTCCTTCTTATCCTCAACCAACTTAAGCCTATTTTTCAGCTGATCTAAAGTCATGTGTCCTATATTCACCTTACTGGCATCTTTGGATGTGCTAGCTCCTTCTTTGACAAAGATCTTGAGAGTTGAACCATCCTTCTTATTGAGATTTTTATTTTTGAAATTACTTGCCTGTTTTAATTGATGAGCCTTCAACGGATGCTCCTTTTCTTCCTTCAACGGATAACTTTCATCATCCGTTGATTCCACATCCGTTGACAATCCGTCAATTAATTCCAACTCCTTTTTGTTTTTCTTCCAGGCATCCTCACAGAATGATTCAATTCCCTGAACCTTGGCAATCTGAACACTAACATCCCTAGATGTTTTCCAGGCCTTGATTACCTCTTGCTCACTTTTTAACTGTTTAGAAAGAATTTCTACTTTCTTAACAGCTTCTTCTAGTTCACTCTCAACAGTCAAGCATTTAAGTTTAATCTTTTCAAGCTCAATTACCTGATCCTCTAACACAGCATTCCTATCACTTAAAAGCATATTATTCTCTTTGATCCTAGTATTTTCCTTGGCTAGTGATTTAAGGGAAACTCGCAAGTGATATAATTCATTGGACATATCATTTATGGCTTCATTGCATTCATTTTTAGAAAGCTGAGAGAGATCAGTAGTAATTACCTGGTTGCTTGATGAACTAGTTTCATTTTCATCAGAATTAACCATCAGGGCTAGGTTGACATATTCCATATCATCATCTTCATTGACTCCATCTGCTGCCCAATCATCTTGAGTGAGAAAAGCTCTTTCCTTTTGTTTGAGCAAATCAAAATACTTCTTTTTGTAATCAACTTGCTCAAATTTCTTCTTATCAGAGGTTGGCTTCCTACACTCACTTGCAAAGTGTCCACTAATGCCACAGTTATAACATTTGAACTTGGATTTGTCCACCATATTTTTGTTTGGCTTAGTGAATTTTGTATTTTTCCTGAACTTCATCTTTGCAAACCTCCTGGACAGAAAAGCCAGATGTTCATCAACATCATCAGAGTCATCCTGACTGGAATTGTTTTCATCCTCAGCTACTTGCTCTTTACCCTTGCTTGATTCTGATTTGCTTGTGCCAATTTTAAGACTTGGCATTGTCTTCTCCTCCTTCCTGGCTCCAACCTTCTCACTGTCAGCTACAAGTGCAACTGATCCTCCTTTTCTCTTTCCCTTTTCCAACAGCTCATCTTGCTCCATCTCAAGTTCATATGTCTTCAAAATTCCATATAATCTTTCAAGTGTGAAGTCCTTATAATCTTGAGAATTTCTTAGAGAAACAGTCATAGGCTTCCATTCCTTTGGTAGAGACCTTAGAAATTTTAAATTGGAGTCCTTGACTTGGTACATTCTGCCATACAGCTTCAATCCATTCAACAATTTCTGAAATCTGTTGAAGGTATCATTCAATGATTCTCCTTCTTCAAAATGAAAATATTCATACTGTTGAATGAGAAGTTCTATTTTGTTTTCTCTAACTTGCTCAGTGCCTTCACAGATAAGCTGCACAGTATCCCAAATTTCCTTAGCAGTTTGGCTGTTAATGACATTGTCAAACATATCTTGATCTAGGCCATTAAACAGAATGTTCATGGCTTTCTTGTCCTTGTGAACCTCTCCAATATCTTCAACAGTCCATGCTTTTGGCTTGGGAATAGACTGTCCAACAGCAACTGTTGCAGTAGTAGCTGTGGCCACCTTGTGAGGGATGTGAGGACCATTTTCAATACAGTTGATGTAGCTTTCATCTTGAGAGAGAAGATGTAAATGCATCTTCACTTTCCAGTGATGATAGTTATCTCTTTCCAAGATTGGAATCTTTACACCAATATCCTTCTTACTCATGATGTTAGCAGAATAGATCTTTAAACTTTTTGTATGTTAAGAGCTTGCTCTGATACCAATTGTTATTCCCAGTGGACTAACAATGAGATTTACAGAAGGGGGGTTGAATGTAAATCTCAAAACTTTTTCAAGTTTTGAGTAGTTTCTAAGGCTAAGTGTTTTAGTGAGCAAATGTGTGTGAATGGCTTGAAGCTAATACAGACAGATATATATTCAAACACAAATGTAAATAACATAAAGAACTTAAAAACTTTCTGGTGGATTTGTTGTTCCACCAGAGATGTGTTATTTCATAAAATCTGTGATTCAAAGAATTAAATCACAGCTGCTTCCTAGTACAAACTAGATGATTTTCTCTCTGGATTTTTCTAAACAGCTCTGGAAAATTCACATATAATTACTAGCTGCTACTTGGTTTATATATCACCAAGTTTATAAATGAAGACAAAACTATAAAATACAATTAAAAAGGCTCTTCACATGTTTCTTCTTCATTTCTCTATCCAATGCAATTTAGGCTTAGCTGTTAATCTTTGAATACTTCCTTATTTGCACCAGAATAGAAATGCTGCATTTTCTTGATTCCTCCTAGAGGCTTCCACATTCCAGTTTGTCTCTGTCAACCCATGTGTCTCTGTCAGCTTATGAATTGTCACTATCAACTGCTAATGAACTAAGCATCCGTTGAAGCTTTCATCCGTTGATGCCTTATCCGTTGAGGCTTTATCCGTTGAAGCTTTATCCATTGATGCATTATCAGTTGAAGTCTTTATCCGTTGAAGCACTTATCCGTTGATGGATATTATCCGTTGAAGCTTTAGAGACATCCGTTGAAGCTTTGTTTCTTATCCGTTGAAGGTCTTCAATATCAGTTGATACTTCTTCACTTATAAAAAATTACAAGGCATGAAATATTTACAATTAGCCCTCCTATTTGCATATCCACTAGTAGTTAACATGACTGATAATTTCCTACAACATCTAAGAATTACAACTTGAATCCAGAGAGTGAAATGTGCTACAATACTAAACTTATTGCTAAGTAAAGCTACTCCTTCAACGGATAGCCAAGATGGTCTTATCCGTTGAGGCTACAAACACTAGATTTCTACTTAAGTGTTTTGTATAACTTATCATCAAACTAATACACATATTTCTAACATAATGCTTCATTTGTTGGGAGGCAATCTGCGTTATCCGTCGGGAGACAGCCAGCTTCATCCGTCGGTACTTAAAATTCACCATCCGTCGGGTTATCAAAAGGAGCAGAAAGTCAAGATAGATCACCTACAGAAAGTTCCCCTTTCTCAAATCAAAGATCCACAAACTCAGGGGGAGTTTCTAACAATCAAAACTCAATCACACATCAAGACAACAATGAGGTTTCTTCATCAAGAGCTAATCTACTCAACAAAGAAAATGGACAAAAGATCACCCCTTTGAGCTCATTATTGTGATATTTCTTCTAGAGTTCAAACAAGGAGAGCAACTCAAGAAGAATGTCTATACAGTAGCTTTCTTTCCAAGGAAGAGCCAAAGAAGGTAGAAGAAGCTTTGTTGGATCCTGATTGGATTTTAGCCATACAGGAGGAGCTAAACTAATTTAAAAGGAATAATGTATGGAAGCTGGTGCCCAAGCCTAAAGGAAAGAATCCAGTAGACACCAAATGGGTATTGTAACACCCCAGATCCGGGGTCAGGGATCCGGGTCGTCACGGTCTTTCTTTCCACAATATCACTTCACTTAATTAATAATAAATAACCTCAAGCTGTGACCCCACACTAACACACACCACCACCCGTTATAGTCTCAGAGATGAAATTGAAATAAGTACAAGTCCTTGAATCCACAATTAAAAGTTATTACAACCCAAAATGATTACTTGATAAATTTACAGTTAATTGCCATTATTTGCCACAAGTTATAATTATACATAATTGATTCTCAAAAGTAGAATGCCTGATCTACCAATAGATCTACCTCTACAGCTATAGCAGCTACAACATCAACGGGAAGACGCGGGACGCTTCCCACGCGCTTGCGCTGGGTCTGCTGGAGTCTGGCCATCTTTTCTAACTGTTGTTGTGTGATGAAGAAATAAAGCAAGAGTGAGCCTTATAGCTCGCAAGATAATATATAGTGATAACAATAATACAAGTATCTAAATGGATACTTACTAGAATCCTTTATCATGTGTAAGGTAATTACTTACTGGATATAAGTTTTAAAAGAAGATGAAGTTACCAATTACTTCACTATACTTATACCATTTTTAGAAATCTACTTGAACTACTACTGTTCAAAGTATAATAAGATTCACGAGGTCATCCCATAGATGAGACCACAGCTAAAACTTGAATATATTTGATCTTTGAAATGTTTTGAAAAGAAATGAAGTTACGAGATACTTCATTCAATGGATACACCAATAAAACTGTTTTGACCCTGTCAATGCTTCGGCAACCACCCATTCGTAGCCTTTCGATCGAAATGCTACGGGTAGTGTTGCAGAATTATCCAACTGGATGATGAACTCATTACGGGAGTTTGCCGCGCCGGGAAGACCACTTACGATGATCAGTCGTAGTAGTACAACCCCACCATTTTCTACATGTAGAGGAGAACCTGTCGGATTTACTTGTCAACCGAACACTGAACTCCTAAGGAATGGACCGCCTTAGCGGAACTTCCAGGCCATTTGGGCCAATATAATAATAAGGTTGGGCCGGCGCTACTCGGCCACTTACGCCACTCCTAGTTCAGATGAAATCCATGACTCTGAAACGTAAAGCTCGTCCCCACTTTCCCCAAGTAGAAACTTGTTGATACGGCTCCACCAAGAAGTCGTATCTAGTTGGAAAGGAAAACTCACCGATATTTCCCAGGCGATGCCTGTTAATGGATTAACTTGTTCCAAGAATTTTACTTCCCGAATATTGGGTAAGTAATCAAAACTCTTTTATCAAGACAGCAACCTTGTTGCGAATATAAAACACACCACCGAGCCGGATCCCTCTAGTTTTGAGCGAGTATTTAAATCCCCTTTTTAAAAGGAAGATCTTAAATATTAAAATGATTTTTGGGATCCGCTCTAACTTTTGAAAATCATTTTAAAGACTTGAAAACACTTTAAAGAGTGTTTGGAATTATGTTGATTTAATGAAGTAAAACAGTCTCAGTATAAAAGAAATAACTGAATATTATTATTTAAATAATATTTCCATAAAGAATAATCTTTATAAAAATAAATGAAGTAGAAGTTTTAAAACTCTTACTTGAATGAAAATTAAATAATCAAAGATATACTTATACAAAAGTACTATCTTTATTTGAATAATCGAAAATAAGTTTGATTATCGAAACATTATTCTTTAATAAATTAAAGAATATTATTAAATAATAAGCGGAGTCATAATACCTCGAATGAATATTATAAATAATATTCATTAAATAAAATAACGGAGTCATACATCCTCAAATGAATATTCAAGTAATATTCAATAAATAATATAAAGGAGTCATAAGTCCTCGAATGAATATTCAAGATAATATTCATTAATAAAATAAAGTTATCGAATAAACCTTATTCGATTAATAGTTTTGAAAACTATAACCATATATATATATATATCAAATCTACTCGGGATCCTCAACTCCCGGTTTTAGAAAATGTTTTCACCTTTGGGTCCCTATACTAAGGGTATATGCAAATTACCGCTATTCACTAGCATAGGTATTATCAACTGAACCAACAGATATATATGGCAAGAATACGAAACAGGCATGCATATGTACCATATCACATGCTACAATATATCGCAAGAATTTGCTAATATAACCATCATGCATCTATTACAAGATAATGCATATACAAGTGTATACATCACAACAACAGTATAACGGATAGAAAACTTGCCTGAGCGACTGGGGGTGATAAAAGGCTCGGGACGAGTCTGGTAACCTATAAACAACAAGTAAGTTGGAATTAAACCAAAGTCACTTGTAAATATATACTTTAACTAACTTAGACTCTAACACTTGTTTGCGCTTACTGATTCTCTTAAGTCACTCGAGTACCCTCGGCTCCACCATTTTTAATAATTTAACCATTACGAGTTTTAAGGCGATTCCTTCGCGAGTGTCTTACCAACTGCCTAACACTCTTACCATAATTGTTTCATACATTAATTAACCCTTTTTGGTCTTTAACCTATGTTTCAAAGTAAGGCGAGGGGAAAAGTTTTGTTCGCGAAACGCCGTTACTTAAAACGGTCGTTTCTCCTGAACCGTACATCGGAATCAAACGAACTACATATCAAAACGAAGCTCGTAACATGAGCTATCTAAACATGGCAATGGTAAACATCTAGCAGGGGGTTCTCGGGTCCTAATGTTATGAACAAAAGCAGTCTAAAGTAAATCGGACATTACGACGGCTATGTTTACGCGATTTCCCAAATTTAAACCATTCCAAAACCATCACAATTCAACCCCAATTCACAACCCAATCAAACCTCCATCTAAACTACATTACAACAGCCCCAAATCAACTCATTATAATCAATCTACTTAATCCAAAAACTTGAATTTAAACTATACTACATTCTTTAACCAAATCATAAGATTTCAACAAATCAATCACCACCATTCCAACCCAAACTTTTAAACAAACAAGTTTCAAGCTACTCTTTACCCTCACAACCATAATCAACCTAATATACAAATTAAATCTAGGTTTTGGAGATGATATACCTTCCTTAAAGTGGTGGGAGTAGCTAGAAAGCCTTAAGAAGCCTTGAGAAGTCTTAGGGATGCTTGGATCTTAAAGGAAAACAAGAAAAAATCAAGTTAAAAACTTTGAAATCACTATTCATTGTCTTCTTCATTGATTTCTTGAAGAAGATTGAGAAAGAATTGAAGGCTTAAACTCATAAGATAGCCATAACTATGCATAAGGATGACTAGGGAATTATCTTACCAATTTAGGAAGCCTTGATCTTGAGTTTTGAAAATTCTTCCCTTTAAAGTTGAAAAAAGCCGAGAGCAAGCCTTGGTGATGAAGAATAAAATTTTGTTTTGATGAGAAATGATTTGTTTGGCTTGGTGGATGAAATTAGATTTGTTTTATTTTAGGTTAATTACCAATTTAACCTTGGTTTTGTGTGGTTAACAATCCACCACATTTCCTTCCTTCTTATGTCATGTTTGCATCACTTTGTGATGTCATCATCCCTCCTTTGTCCTCTTTCTATTGGTTGGATGACATCATCCCCACTAATCTCTTTGATTAGCTTCTAATTGTTTTCCTAATGACCGCTGATCTGTTATACGGTTCGCTTAACTTTCGTTTTCGTTTATCGTTTGAGGGATCATACCCGGGATCTTATTACTTAGGTTCCCTTAACCTTTCTCAATACATTATATTCCTTTTTATGATCCTCTCTTATAATCCTTTAATTTAAATCCTTTTTATCCTGTTACCTTATACTCAATTCTTTCCGTATCTAGTGGATTTTTGGGAAAAATCAAAGTGTTCGGTATTGGATTCTGACGACCTTTACATACACTTATATACCATATAGAGTACTAATAAAATCTCAGAATATCCATAACAGAACCCCTACATAGTGTGGCATGAAAAGTTTTCTCATTCAGCTAAAACACTATTCATAAGGGTTACAAAAAGTTCAAAATTTTGGGGGTTATTACAGGTATTCAGAAACAAGATGGATGAAAATGGCATAGTAGTCAGGAACAAAGCTAGATTGGTTGCTAAGGGCTATTGTCAACAAGAAGGTATAGATTTTGATGAAACATTTGCTCCTGTTGCAAGACTTGAAGCCATCAGAATCTTCTTAGCCTATGCAACCCATGCCAATTTCAAAGTCTATCAAATAGATGTCAAAAGTGACTTTCTAAATGGAGATTTGGAGGAAGAAGTCTATGTCAGTCAACCTCCTGGTTTTGAAGATTTAAATTTTCCATATCATGTCTATTATCTTTTGAAAGCACTTTACGGACTGAAGCAAGCACCTAGAGCCTGGTATGACACTTTATCAAAGTTCCTTTTGGAAAATCACTTCACAAGAGGTACTGTAGATAAAACTTTATTTTTCAGAAATGTTAATGGCTCTAGTATACTTGTTTAAATTTACGTAGATGATATTATTTTTGGCTCTACAGATGAGAAACTTTGCAAAAAGTTTGCCAAAATGATGCAAAGTAAGTATGAAATGAGTATGATGGGAGAACTGACTTACTTTCTTGGTTTACAAGTTAAGCAAGTTAGTGATGGAATATTCATTAGTCAAGCTAAATACATTTTTGATCTTTTAAAGAAGTTTGATCTAGTGGATTGCACATCTGCAAAAACTCCCATGGCCACTGCAACTAAGCTTGAATTAACCACTACTAAAAAGTCTATGGATATTTCAAGTTATAGAGGCATGGTTGGCTCACTTTTATACTTAACAGCTAGTAGGCCAGATATAATGTTTGCTACATGCTTATGTGCTAGATTTCAGGTTGATCCTAGAAAATCTCACTTAAAAGCTATTAAGAGAATTTTCAGATATCTCAAGGGAACACCAAAACTTGGCATTTGGTACCCTAGAGATTCTGGTTTTGATCTAACTGGTTATTCAGATACAGATTATGCAGGTTGTAGAATTGATAGAAAAAGTACAACATGAACCTGTCAATTTCTAGGAAACGAGCTTGTGTCCTGGTTCAGTAAAAAGCAAAATTCAGTTTCTACTTCCACAGCTGAAGCTGAATATATTGTTGCTGGTAGTTGTTGTGCACAAATATTATGGATGAAAAATCAATTGCTAGACTATGGTTTGCAAGTTGAAAGGATTCCTATTTTCTGTGATAACACAAGTGCAATTGCCATCACTGAAAATTCAGTACAACATTCAAGGACAAAGCACATAATATCAAGTACCACTTCATAAGGGAACATGTAATGAATGGTACTGTAGAACTACATTTTGTTCCAAGTGAGAAGCAGCTTGCAGATATCTTTACCAAGCCACTGGATGAATCCACCCTTTCAAGGTTGATAAGTGCGTTAGGTATGCTTAATTACTCTTAAATCTATATGAGTTAATTTGCAAGTTGAAATGCAGCCAGAAATTTAATTGATTTTTCAGTCTTGGATGAAATTTTAGCTAAGTCAAAATTTACATCTCGACGGATGATCTTTATCCATCGAGTTTGATCATCCGTCGGTACATTATTTGCTAATAAAAATCAATTATTTTTCTGGAATATTTTATGTCTCGACGGATAACAGTTTATCCTCATCCGTCGAATTGTCTTAATCTCAGCCGTTAATTCCCTGTACATTATCCATCGAGTATACTTACAGTTTGTAAGCATAACACGACGGATAATGGGGGGAATATTTACAGTTTATTCTTAAACGGCTATTTTAGGCAATCTCTATTGGTTACTTTATTTTACTTTATTATTTTTATCAGTTATTTTTTAGATAGTATAAAAGCTTATTTCATTTCAATCGCTTTTCTTTTATCATTCTCAATTCAACTGCTCTAATTTCATTCTCTCTCAAAGCACTTACTCTCTTTCTCTTCAAGCTTTTATTCTCTAACAATGGCACCTGTTGTAAAGATTATGTCTCAAACTTAGTTCATTTATGAGAAGAACAATTTCACTGCACTAGTAAACAAGGGTATTCAGCATTCTGGTGATTATCACAAGATGATGGACTTTGTGAAGAGTTGCAAGCTCAATTACGCCATGCTGGAATCACCCACAATCTTCTGTGAAGTTGTTGAAGAGATGTGGACCACCGCTACCTACAACTCTACATATAAGACCATCACACTCACCATTAAAGGTAAAGAATTATGTATCAATAGTGATGTGATAAAAGCATGTTTCAAAATTCCTGATGATAATGTGCCTTCACCACACACTGACACTGATATAATCAATATGCTTAATTCCATGAACTATGCACTTCCTACTTCTAAACTGAGTGACATTAGGAGAATGGGTCTTGGAGTTTCATGTGTGATGTAGTTACAAAGGTTTTTTCAGGAAAGATCAGTAATTTTGATTCAGTGAATATTTTAATGCTTAACATGCTCTACATGCTAGTTACAGATAAGTATTTTAATTTTAGTGACCTTGTCTTGTTTGAGTTAGGCTTTAAACTTGGAGAGTTAAATATGTTAGATATATTTGATAATGTCATGGCTAATATGTTTTATATTTAGATTTCAGATCTTATTTGAATAGAACAAATCAGTACTTAACTGATCAGTACTTATACTGGACGTCAGAACTTAAGGGATATCAGTACTTATGTTATCAGGAGATAAGCATCAGGAGATAGATATCGGAACTTAAGTGTTGAAGGATGATCAGATAAGGACAGTAGCTGATTGAAGTTAAGAAGATCAAGATAAACATAAGAAGAGATATGCATGAAGAAGGAATTCCGTGAAGAATGGAATACTTGGAATAGAAAATATCTGATTGATATATATTAGGAAGCAGAATTATATTCCATATCAATTAGCGATTATCTTGTAACTGTGTAGTATATAAACACAGACATAGGGTTTACACTATAAGTGTTATCATCATCGAGAATATTATTTACTGTAACCCTAGCAGCTCTCGTGATATTTTGTTCATCACTGAGAGATAACAGTTCCAGATTGTAACAGAGTTTATTGTTTCAATAAAGTTTGTTTTCTGTTACATAAGTTCTTGAAGTTTGATTTGATTGTAATAAACACTGTATTCACCCCCTCTACAGTGAAAGTGTGACCTAACAAGTGGTATCAGAGCCTTCTGTTAACACACATACAGTTAAAGATCCAAACACAATCATGTCTGACACAGAAACTCCAACTAAGCCTACCAAAACTGAGGAATCATCAAAGACATCAACTCAGAGTCGATATGAGACTATCAGAGTTCCCATATTGAGACCATCTGAATATCCCATATGGAAGGTAAGGATGACCATGTTTCTGGAAGCAACAGATCCAGAATACCTTGATAGAATCAAGGAAGGGCCTCACAAACCTACCAAGCTCGCTGTTGTAGTTGCAGGTGAAGCAGCAAAGACCGTACCAAAGGAAAAGAGTGATTACACTGCTGAAGATATAGCATCTATTGCTAAGGATGCCAAGGTACGACACTTATTGCATAGTGCCATTGATAATGTAATGTCAAACAGGGTAATCAACTGCAAGACTGCTAAGGAGATATGGGATGCACTGGAGACAAGGTGTCAAGGAACTGAAACAGTTAAGAAGAACAGGAAGACAATACTCACTCAAGAGTATGAACACTTTGACTCTAGGACTAATGAGTCATTGACTGATGTATATGATAGATTTGTCAAACTCTTGAATGACTTGTCATTAGTAAATAAGGAGTATGATCTTGAAGATACAAACCTTAAATTCCTGTTAGCTCTTCCTGAATGTTGGGATTTGAAGGCAACAACAATAAGAGACAACTACAATCTTGATGAAACAACTCTTGATGAAATCTATGGAATGCTCAAGACTCATGAACTTGAGATGGAACAAAGAAGCAAGAGGAAAGGAGGAAAGTCAAGGACAGTTGCTCTCAAGGCTGAAAAGGAATCCCCCAAACCACCTTCCTCAAAGAAATACAAGGGTAAAGCTCTTATCATAAAGTCTGATACTGAGTCATCAAGTTCTGAGAGTGATGATGACTCAGATTCTGAAAGCTTGCCTGAAACTGATGCTGATGAGGAGATGATGAAGCTGTGTGCTCTTATGGTGAAAGGAATCACAAAGATTGCATACAGGAAGTTCAGGAAGGGAAAGAAGTTTTCCAGGAAAGGCATAAGTTCTGATAAGAAGAATTTCAGAAGATCTGAAGGAAGAGGAGGAAAGTCTGACAGAGGAGATTACGCTAATGTTAAATGTTATAATTGTGGTGAGAAAGGCCACATATCTCCTGATTGCAAGAAGACCAAGAGTGACAAAGGCAAAGCTCTTGTCACAAAGCAGAAAAGCTGGAAAGACACCTCAGACTCTGAAAGTGAGGAGAACTATGCATTGATGGCAAATGCTGATAAATCAAGTTCTGAGAGCAGTTCTGAAGCTGCTGAAACAAAGGTACCTCAGACTACTTATGCTTTTCATACTGATGATATTAATGAGTTGAGAAGATATCTTAAAACCATGTTTGTTAGTTATAGAGATCAAACTTTAACATGTGAAAGATTAACTTCTGAAAATCTTGCTTTTAGGAAAAGAAATGATTTCTTAGAAAAAGAGTTAGTCATGTTCCATCAAACTCAGCAGGATAGAGATGATGCTTTTTATGTTAGGGATGAAGTGCTAAAAATGAATGAATCTCTAAAAACTGAGTTAGAAAAGGAGAGAGAGATTATCAGAACTTGGACTAACTCTGGCAAAATAACTCAAAATTTGCTAAGCAGTGGAAACTGGAAAGAGGGCTTAGGTTATGGAGAAAATAAAAATGAAAAAGGAACTGTAGAAATTAAGCCTGTTGATAAGCAAAAGCTGAAGTTAAAACCTGTTAAGTTTGTAACTGAAAAATCTGAAAATGAGAAATCAGAAGTTAAAAAGGAATTAGCTTCTGACAAACTAAAACAGGAAAAGACAGCTGAAGTTAACATAGGCTTAATGACAAAGAAACAGCTTAAGCATAAGCTGAAAGATGTTAAGAATGCAAACAAGGTAAAATCACCTAGGAAAAACAGGAATGGAAAGGAAGGTGTGAATAAAAGCAATAACTATAAATTTGTTCCTGATGCTCCTAGGAAAGCGTGTCATAACTGTGGAAGTTCTAACCATCTGGCTTCTTTTTGCAGGAAGAATAAGAATATTAACTCCTTATCTACAAAATCAGGAGTTAAGAGTCAGTCTGTTAGATACAAACCACAAGATCCTTGTTTTCATTGTGGTAGTTTATGGCATTCCATTTATACTTGTAAGGAATATCATAGTTTGTACTATGATTATTATCAAATAAAACCTTCTTTAAAGAAAGTTTCTGTTGTTCCTTCTAGTGTAAGTTCTGATTCAAAGTCTGGTAGTATAAGTTCTGATAAGAAAACTGTTAACATAAAATCTGATGCTAAATCCGCTGCAAATGTTAACAAACCTAAAAAGGCCAAAGGATCCAAGCAAGTCTGGGTCCTTAAAACTAATAATTAGTGGTCTTTTTGATTGCAGGGCAACAGGAAAAATATTTTAGTTCTGGACAGTGGATGTTCAGGATATATGACTGGAAATAAGGCCCTGCTATCAGACTTTGTGGAGAAAGCTGGCCCAAGTGTTTCTTATGGAGATGGCAACATTGGAAAAACTTTGGGATATGGCAATATCAATCTTGGGAATGTCATCATTAAAGATGTAGCTCTGGTCTCAGGACTTAAACACAACTTACTGAGTATAAGTCAAATCTGTGACAGAGGTTATCATGTTGATTTCTTTGCAGAACATTGTGAAATAGTTAGTAAATCTAAAGAAAAAATTGTTCTGAAGGGATTCAGGCGTGGTAACATTTATGAAGCTAAGCTTTCAACAAGTTCTGATGGTTCTGCAATCTGTTTAGTAAGTAGAGCCTCAACTGAAGAAAGCTGGAATTGGCACAAGAAACTCTCTCATTTAAACTTCAACAAGATAAATGAACTGATCAAGAAAGATCCTGTGAGAGGACTGCCAAAATCAGTGTTTGTTCCTGATGGTCTTTGTGACTCATGTCAGAAGGCTAAACAAAGAAAATCTTCGTTCAAGAGCAAGACTGAATCATCAATTCTTGAGCCTTATTATCTGCTTCATGTTGATCTATTTGGTCCAGTGAATGTCATGTCTATTGCAAAGAAGAAATATGCGTTGGTCATAGTAGATGAGTTCACCAGATACACATGGGTGTATTTCTTGCACACAAAAAGTGAAACTGCATCTATCATGATTGATCATGTCAAACATCTGGATAAACTGATCAAAGATTCTGTGAAAATTTTGAGGAGTGATAATGGCACTGAATTCAAGAATCTGATAATGGAAGAGTTCTGCAAAAATCATGGAATAAAGCAGGAATTTTCTGCTCCTGGAACTCCACAGCAAAATGGAGTTGTTGAAAGGAAGAATAGAACTCTCATTGAAGCTGCACGAACAATGCTTGAAGAAGCAAAGCTTCCAACCTATTTCTGGGCT
This sequence comes from Apium graveolens, assembly GCF_009905375.1. Lineage (NCBI taxonomy): Eukaryota > Viridiplantae > Streptophyta > Magnoliopsida > Apiales > Apiaceae > Apium > Apium graveolens. Next base: position 57,121,441 of record NC_133652.1, read on the forward strand.
GAAGCTGTGCAGACTGCTTGTTTTACTCAAAATGCAACACTCATTACCAACCATGGAAAAACACTATATGAGATGGTGAAGAACAAGAAGCCAAATCTCAAATACTTTCATGTATTTGGATGTAAGTGTTTTGTTCTCAAGACTCATCCTGAACAGCTATCCAAGTTTGATCTAAAAGCTGATGAGGGAATCTTTGTTGGATATCCACTTTCTACAAAAGCCTTCAGAGTCTATAATTTGAGAACAAAAGTGGTCATGGAATCTATCAATGTCTCTTTTGATGACAAGAAGATCACTGGACTTGAAGATTGCATTGATCATGATCAGCTGAGATTTGAAAATGAAGATTCATATTCTGATACCTCAAGTCCTGACAGTCTAAGTCCTGATACTGTAAATTCTGATGGATTAAACTCTGATGTTATTGAAACTGTGGTGACTACGTCAAAGGAAGATGCACCAATGCAGGGGGAGCATACTCAAGATATTATCACATCTCAAGAAGCATCAGAACATACATCTGGCTCTTCAAATTCTGATTCGTCAAGTTCTGATAAGCCAAGTACTGACAGTACTGAAAATCTAAATACTGAAGGATCCAACTCAGAGAGCATAGTTTCAGGGGGAGCATCAGAAAATGAAACCGAAGACAGCATGAATCATGGGGGAGCATCCAGTTCTAGAGAAAATCTTCCATCTGCAAGGAAGTGGACAAAATCACATACACCTGATTTGATAATTGGAAATCCTGAGGCAGGTGTCAGAACTAGAACAGGTACTTCGAATGAATGTCTTTACAATTCTTTTCTCTCTCAGTCTGAGCCAAAGAAAGTGGAAGAAGCTCTTCAAGATGCTGATTGGGTGCAAGCAATGCAGGAAGAGTTGAATGAATTTGAAAGAAACAAAGTCTGGACCTTAGTGCCAAGACCCAAGAATAGATCGGTTGTTGGTACAAAGTGGGTATTCAGAAATAAAACTGACAGTGATGGCATAATTGTAAGGAACAAGGCAAGGCTGGTTGCAAAAGGATATTCTCAACAGGAGGGAATTGACTATGATGAAACATTTGCTCCAGTTGCTAGGTTAGAAGCCATAAGGATATTCATGGCTTATGCTGCTCACAAAAAGTTTACTGTCTTTAAATGGATGTGAAAAGTGCTTTTCTCAATGGAGAATTGGAAGAGGAAGTATATGTTGAACAACCTCCAGGCTTTGTAGATTCCAAACATCCAGATTATGTCTACAGGCTTGATAAAGCACTTTATGGACTTAAGCAAGCTCCTAGAGCATGGTATGAGACTTTAGCTCAGTTTCTTCTGGAAAGTGGATTCAACAGAGGAACTATTGACAAAACACTGTTCTATCTCAACCATGGCAAGGACTTACTTTTGATTCAGATTTATGTTGATGATATTATTTTTGGGTCTCCAAATGACAAACTTTGCAAAAAGTTTGCCAACCTAATGCAGTCAAGATATCAGATGAGTATGATGGGAGAACTTAGTTATTTTCTGGGCCTTCAAGTCAAGCAGAGTGAAGAAGGAACTTTTATTTGTCAATCTAAGTACACCAGAAACTTGCTGAAGAAATTTGGAATGCAAGACTGTTCAAGTGCATCCACTCCCATGGCCACTGCAACAAAACTGGATAAGGATACTGGTAATTCAGTAGATATTACTGATTACAGAGGTATGATTGACTCACTTCTCTATCTAACTGCTAGTAGACCAGATATCATGTTTGCTACCTGTCTTTGTGCAAGATTTCAAGCAGATCCAAGAGAACCTCACTTAACAGCTGTAAAAAGAATCTTTAAGTATCTTAAAGGAACAGCTGATCTAGGATTATGGTATCCTAGAGAATCAGATTTTAAATTAATAGGTTACTCAGATGCAGATTTTGCAGGTTGCAAAATTGACAGGAAAAGCACAAGTGGTAGCTGCCAGTTTCTTGGAGGCAGGTTGGTTTCTTGGTATAGCAAGAAACAAAAGTCAATTTCCACATCAACTACAGAAGCAGAGTATATTGTTGCAGGAAGCTGCTGTGCACAGATTCTCTGGATGAAGAATCAGTTACTGGATTATGGGTTAACATATTTCAAAATCCCTATTTACTGTGATAATCAAAGTGCTATTGCTATGACAGGTAATCCAGTTCAACACTCTATGACAAAGCACATCAGCATCAGGTACCATTTCATCAGGGAACATGTGGATGAAGGTACAGTGGAATTGCATTTTGTTCCCACAGATCAACAAGTAACAGATATCTTCACAAAACCACTGTGTGAAGCTACCTTTACAAAATTGGTAAATGAACTTGGAATGATTTCAGGTTCTTTCTCTAAATCTGCTTAAACTTGTTCTATGTTATCAGACTTTATGATCAGTATTTACAGAATTAATCTCTTTGTATATTCTGTGCATTAATTGATAAATGTCTTTAAGTACTGACTGTTGTCTGATATATGTTTCTAAACTCTGATAAGTGGTATGTCTGTTTCAGTAACTATTCAATCCTATGAGGATAATTGTGCTAGATACTGACCTACTAGTCTTCAATAAACAAATGATCCCATGAAAGAAGTAATTATTTCTGTGGAAATCTTATGACACAAGCAAATTCTGATACTTGAGCTTAGTTTAGTTTACTTTATTCATCTTACTACTAAGTCCCAAATTAGAATAATGCTACTCATCTGTTTAAGTTCTGATTCTAGTAAAACTACTGAATGTACTAAGTGCTGATAAACCTCACTTATCAAAAGAAGAAGAACAAGAATCAAAGAATAATATCAGGTACTCCTTTGAGATCTAGAGTAAAAATGTGAATGGGACGACCCAAGTGCATAGCTGGTATTAAGTAAATATGCATTAGAAAAGCAAAATATTTTTTCTTGGTGACTATTCACACTCTATGATTACTGGAGAAATACTCTGATAATAGCATAAATTCTGATAAGCAGTCGTGACTCACTTATACTGAGAAGCCACTGTAAAAGAGAATTTTAAAGATGCATAAAATTAGCACAAAAACAGTTGAGGTGGACTCATGCATGAACTCATTTATCAGTAGGTTTCAGGATAATGACAGCTCTTTAGCAAAATTTTAATTATGACTTATTTCTAAGATGTACTGAAGTAGATCAGACTTTACTCTTTGTCTGTTATTTAGCTTAATGCACACACTAATCACTCCATCTGAATGATGAAAATTTCTGTGGTGGTCTATGTTATTTTAGATAAACAGTCATTGTGTCATTTTTGCACAAATTCTGAGGACAAGTTCTAGTTACACGTTCTGATGATTAAGTTCTGACGTTCATAACTAAGAACTTGTATGAGTATTTACTAAGATGAGCATTCCTTTTTCGAGTTAAGAAATTATGTTCTGATGACTGTTAAGTTCTGGTATAGGTCTAAGTTCTGATTTCTCAGTCTAATCCTTTACTTGGCTTATCTTTGAATGAAATTTAATAACAGTCTCAGTTTGTACTCGCATATGTTGAAGTGGAAGATTAATAGTCACTATGATTAGGATTAATGGTTTTGTACTTGAACAGTCCACTGTTTCTTGTGTCTTGTGCGGTCTAGACCATGATTCCTCTTTCCAATGACTGTTATTCTTTTTCAAAGTCTAGGGAGACGAGGTAGAATTAATTCTACCTGTCAGCATTAAATATCTTTGCGTCTCTTGGCATTCTCTTGCCTATATACACAGCCACTTCACATTAGTCTTCTCATCACACTTGTATCACAAATTCAGTCTTGTTTTTCATTTACTATCACAAATGGCTGAATTTGGCTGGTTCTACAATTACGGTGATGAGACTGTGCATGTCTTTTTGAATGGAATTCCAACTCCCTACCCTATCACCAACATCCCTCACAATCTCTAGATTCAATTTCCAGAGGTTATCAAACGTGATCTGGTGGCCGTTCGAAGAGACCTTCACCTTCGTCGTATCCGTCAGCAAGAGCGAATCATACGACTCGCTATCTTGTTTGTCGAAGATAGGAAGAGGAAGATGACTTAATCTCGTCTTCTTCCTGTTCTTCTTCATCCTCAGCTTTGTCAGGCTTCTTAGCTAGGACTAAGGCTGTTGATGTTAGAATTAGAAGCTTAGGGAAAAATCTTGTATTGATGTAATTTCTATTTCATATATGTATTGACTTGATATATTAATGAAAACTATTTTTCCTTCAAGATTTTGTCTCTGAGTTATTTTATCTTGTGTTGTTAAATCCTGCTTGATATTCTGATGACCATTTAAATTTTGTCTTTATTTAAGTTCTGATTCTTTGTCAGCACTTATTCATCGAAATTATCTCGGTCATTTTTAACATGATTCATTTTCAGAATATTAATGTTGCAGTGAAAAATAATTCAATCAGTGCTAACGGTTTAAATTTTGAATTAAAACTGTGTCTCTTGATAAATGAAATGGTTTTTCCTTGAAACAAGGCAACTGGGTAAGTAATCATTCCTGTTTTCTCGAGCCCAGTAACTATCCGTTATTACTGCATGTCTGACAGGTGTCCAACGGTAACATTTTTTTTCAGAGTATAAGAACAACAGAGAGAAGATTTCTTTAATCTTTTATTTTCTTTATACTTTATCTCTCTTCTTACTTTTACTCTCTTTCTCATTCTTTCTCACGTTGGTTTTTCATATAGACATTATCTCAAACACCTAACAGGCATACTTGAATTTCAATATTTTTTCACATGGCACCAAAGGATTTAATCATTGATGGAGCAAAGTTTGTTCCAAACAACTATGCTGCAATTCTTGATCATGCTGAAGCTCCATCTGAATTGCATTTTGTGCAAGATCTTCTTGCACATAGTGAGGTTGGGTACGCCTTAACTCAGCCTGAATTATTTTCAAGTCAACAAGTTATGCGGTTCTGGAGGACTGGAGTTTTTGATGATGGTGGTAAACGAGGAACTCCCAGTATTATCTTTCAAGTGGGTGATTCATCCTATGTAGTCACTCCTGGTACACTACGAAGACCATTACATCTTCCAGAAGATTGTACCTTCTCTATACCAGAGGAATCAGAACTTCGGGGGTTAATGACTGATTTGGGATATGAAAAGAGTCTGACGAAACTTGGACAGTTGAAACGGGCTAATATCAGAAGAGAATGGAGTTTCTTCTTCGATTGCATCACCAAGGCTTTTGGCAACAAGTGTTCAAATTTTGATGCCATCCCAATTCTGAGTCAGCACATCGGGTATGCTATTATCCATCAAACTCATTTTGATTTTGCACCTGGAATAATTGGTTTTATTGGGGATAGGATGACAGAGGATCGAGATGTTGTTTATTTTGCTAGATTCTGTCAACTTATTTATACGTATTGTACTGCTGAACCCCAGTTAGTCAGCACTCAAACCCCACCTTTTAAGGTTGCAAAAAGATACTTTAACGACCTGATAAATGCTGACACAAAGAAATCAATGGTGAGACAATTACAGATTCCTCAGTCTGTGAAACAGATTCTGGTAAATGCTGATCCTGCTACTTACAAATCTGTTTACTCAAATGTTCAACCAACTCACCATAACCAAAATCCATCAACCTCAGTACCTACCTCTCATTCTACTCAACCTACCCTCAGAACTTATCTCAAATCCTATCTCTCCACTTCACAGACTGCTCAACCTTCTTCTTCAGCACCTACTGTGAAGCCTACATCCTCTAAGCCAAAGAGAACAAAGACTGTTCCTCAAACACCTCAAAAGAGGAGAAGCATTACTTTGAGAGATGAATCAGATTTTGAGGATCAGATTCCCTCTTCAGAATCTGTGGTAAATGAAGCTGAGAAGGCAACTTCTCAGAAGGATTCTGCAATTGGGGGTTCTAGGCTTCTCAAGAGGCTTAGACGTATGACGGTTCCTGAAACTCCCAAGGAATCCAAATCAACAAGGAAGTACAAGAAACAGAGGGCACAAAGGCCAGTTTCAGATGATGAGGAGGAAGCAGCTAAGGAAGGGGATCAGGAATCTCTGATCTCACAAGACAAGGAATTTGCTCCAGTCACTTCTTCTCCATCAACTCCATCTCAGGAACCTGTATCTGACAATGCTAATTCACCTTCTATGTCTCTTGTTGATCCAGGCACAAGTGCTGAAATTGATATTCAGAACCTGGTTGTGCCTGAAATACTTTTCTTAGAAGCTCCAACAGCAAATAATCCTTCCACAACACCTGTTACTGATGCTGTTCAAACTCCTGAGTTATCACTAACACCTTCTCTGCATCAAGATGCTGATGATCAGATTTTAGGTGAGCATCATGATATGGCTGTTGATCAGAACTTAGTATCAGATCAGCAATTAGAGGATGTTGAAGCCTCCATTGCTACTCACACAGTTGTCTTATCAGAAGATACTGATTCTCTAAGTTCTGATGCTGCAAATGTTGGAGATACTGGTGAGGCTGCTACAACTGTAGATGCTGATGAAGCAGGTCCTTCAGGACATACTCCTCCACTGACTCTTCCTAAGTCTGAACTGGTAAAGGAGTTTGTTATCAGGGATGCACCAGTACCTTGGAGTGAAACTCCTGCAGGTCAGGAGTGGACTAAGGAATGGAACTCAGTTTCATGTGTTCCAAATGCTTTACATCTTGCTGAGCACTTGACTAAAGCTGATGCAATGTTACATTCTGATGATTTTAAAACCCAGCTTAGAGTCACTGCATTGAGTACTAAACATCTACAAGGTCTTCATTCCAACACTCATGCAGAGCTACACAAGATTCAGGAGAACTTTATCAAACAGGAACAAGTTTGGAAAATTGATAAGAAAAAGTTCTTCCAACCTACCATTGACAGGGTTGCTTATATTGAGAAAACTCAAGAGAAGCAACAAGCTCAGATTGATCAAATTCTGACAAATCAAGCTTCTCAGCAATCGCAACTTACTGAAATCCAGACCTCAGTGGAACTACTTATCTCTCTTTTATTACCTGCTGATGCCAAAAAGGGGGAGAAGGTAATTAAGTCCAAATGCAAAACCAACAAGTCACTGCAAGGAAAGGATGATGGAAAAGATGACCAAGGAAACTCTGGAATGGGTAGTGGTCATAGTCAAGGTAGAAGGTTTACATCAAGACAAGCTAGTCACAGAACAAGTTCTGATACTGGGAAAAGAATAAGTTCTGCTGCTGGTAAAAGGATAAGTTCTGATGAACTTCTAGATCTTGATGAGGAAATGTCAAGACAGTTATTTCTTCAAGAAAATCCAGGGATGGACTTGGAAAGTTTAAAGGAAGAAGAAGCCAGACTTAAATCAGAGAAAGTCACATCTAAATCTGAAGCTTCTGGTAAAAAGTTACTTCCAAAACCTAAAGGCATTGTGATCAAAGAAAGGATACATACTGAAGAAACTTTGGCTAGATCACAACCACAGATAGATCCAAGATCCAAGGGTAAAGAAAAGGTTGGTGAACCTATCAAGCCTTATGTACCTCCTGAGGAAGAAGAAATTACTGATGGAAAAGATGATCTTGCTCTGACTTCAAGAAAAGTTCTTAAAACAACCTCTGACATGGCTCAAGTTGTTCAGAGTCAAGAAATTGTAAGTTCTGATATTCAGAAGAAGCAAGTAACCTCTGACAGTGCTCAAGTTAACTTGATATTAGAAAATAAATCTAAAACACTCCTACCAGGATTCACTAAAGCAAAACAGACTCAATCTTTGAAGACTACTCCAAGTGGTTTTGAAGCAAGAGTAGTTACTGGAAAGGAAGCTAGAGATAAAACTGGATTGGGAAGTGCTGATGAAAGAAGAGTACACAACACTACCGATGATCCAACTTCCTTGAGTGAACCAGGAATTGGAGCAACTCCTGAAAGATTGAATCAATTGGAATCTGTACAGATGGTTTACCATACCTACTTGAAAGAATACATCATGTTGTATTTCATGACAGATGGTAGGGTTTATCATATAAGACAAAATGCCATTCCTTTGAAGTATTTTGAAGAATTGGAGCATGTACTTTTCTTACTTCAAGTGGATAACAGAATAACAGAGACTGCTGCAAACTACTTAAAAGAACAGATTCAGAGACAGAAAAGGCTTTATTCTGTTAAGTCTGACAGCAGATATGTTCCAAAGTACAGAAATCACAATGGTGATATTGTTGATATGAAGCCTAATACTGCACAGATCAGAACATATCTTGGTATTAAGGGGCTTGAATTCAATCTAGAGTCTAACAAAGCTTATGTCATAAGACTAGATCGGGAGTTGAGAAAAGCAAAGATTAATGATCTCAGAGCTGCAATATTTCAAACTGGTGAAGATACTGCAGAGCTTAAAGATGTCAAACGGAGAATGTTTGATGAACTCAGATATGCTGAGAAATGTTTGTTGAAGAATTATCTCAGAACAACTCCTGACATCAGAGAGATCAGAAAATGATGAAGCCAAGTCAAAGATCTACAACTACTTAAATTCTGATGTGTATACAGACCAAAGTTGTTATCAGAAGTTGAATTGGTAAAAGCTTTAAGGACTGTAAGTTGTAGTTATCTTGTCTATTTCTCATGCATTTGTACTTAATGTTTTTGACATCATCAAATATCTGTTAAACTTGTATATTTTGCTAATTTACAAGTTGGGGGAGATTGTTAGATATATTTGATAATGTCATGGCTAATATGTTTTATGTTTAGATTTTAGATCTTATTTGAACAGAACAAATCGGTACTTAACTGATCAGTACTTATACTGGACGTCAGAACTTAAGGGATATCAGTACTTATGTTATCAGGAGATAAGCATCAGGAGATAGATATCGGAACTTAAGTGTTGAAGGATGATCAGATAAGGACAGTAGCTGATTGAAGTTAAGAAGATCAAGGTAAACATAAGAAGAGATATGCATGAAGAAGGAATTCCGTGAAGAATGGAATACTTGGAATAGAAGATATCTGATTGATATATATTAGGAAGCAGAATTATATTCCATATCAATTAGCGATTATCTTGTAACTGTGTAGTATATAAACACAGACATAGGGTTTACACTATAAGTGTTATCATCATCGAGAATATTATTTACTGTAACCCTAGCAGCTCTCGTGATATTTTGTTCATCACTGAGAGATAACAGTTCCAGATTGTAACAGAGTTTATTGTTTCAATAAAGTTTGTTTTCTGTTACATAAGTTCTTGAAGTTTGATTTGATTGTAATAAACACTGTATTCACCCCCTCTACAGTGAAAGTGTGACCTAACAAAATAAAAGAGGTAAGAATGTGTATTATGCTAGATTTCTTATGATTGTAGCTAACCACCTTTGTGAAGAGATTGTGCTTGAGAACCCTAACAACAAATTAGATTTTTGGGTTTAAGAGAGAAGGCTCATTGCAGATTTGAACAGGGCCAATCATCATAAGAATGTGCCAATGTTCTATTTTCCTGTAATGCAAACACCTCAGGTAGGTGAGGTAAGTTCACCTATCCCTACAACTATTCCAACTTCAACACCTTCTTTGAGTCCAAGTGTGGTTGTGGCAACTGTGTCAATGACCAAACAGTTGCCTACCCAAGCTACCAAACCTACAATTATTTCAAAATTCAAATTAAAAAAAACCCCCTCTGGTATCTCCCAAAAGATGCCAGTTGAAAAATCCTCTAAAGCCAAAGAGGGGAGTGTGAAGGATGGTAAGTTAGGTGAGGGAAGGGGTGAACATAAAAGAAACCCCAAGAATAAGGTTGGAGAGTTGAGTGAATCCCAGCCTAGCCACACTGCAGTTTCCCAACAAACTGCAGTACTTAAAAAGGACAAAAGCTCATTTCTAGCTGCATCCTCCCGAAAGGATGTAGCTATTAAACAAAGCTCTCAACCAAGAGCACAGGCCAAGAGGGTTAGGGACACAAGCTCGCCCCAAACTTATGCCAGAAAGAAGAAATCAAAAACCATTGGGGATGCACAGGGTACACACACTGTGCAAACTGGTGCTAAAGACACAGTCGCTGCACCTTCATAAATTCAGTTTGATGTGGCTCCAATAAATGTGGAGTCACAGCCAAAATCTCTAGTTATAGAAGCTCCACAAACACCAAACTCACCAACAAATTCTCTGGATGTGGATATGATAAACATATCAATTCCTGATTCCCCTTCTTTAACTCTGTTGGGGAAGCCAAAATCTAATGCAAGTGAGCATCATCTTTTAGATGATTTGTTGGCTCACTTGCCAATTCTTTCAGGAACTGTTGTATCATCGGTGCCCCAAATATCTTCAATCAGCACAGAGTCAACAATAGTTTCTATTCCCAGCTCATTCATTTCTACTCTATCGACGAATATTGCTCATCCGTCGAGTAGTGATTGTATCCCGATGGATAAGCTTGACAGCAGTTATCCATCGGATAGCAAAACCACTCACTCGATGGATATCACTCATCCGTCGAGTATCTCTGCTCAACTTCAAACTTCACTTATTTCAAGTGCAGAAGATTTAGTGGTTGTACAGTCACTCTTAGGATTGAGAGAGGAGAGGTTTTGAGTGAGAGTCTGGGTTGCTCCCAGGAAAAAAGAGAGGAAATGAGTGAAACTCTGCAATCCATTTCTTCAGGATTGGCAAAAGAGAGTGAGAGGAGTCCCACCTTAGTAGGTGAAGGTGAGGGTGTGAGGGTGGGGAGCCAGGGTGATACCCTGATGCAACAAAAGAGAGAAAATGAGAGAAATGCAGGTATTGGAGCTATAAGGTTGGATGTCATTGCTAGTGAGTCAATGAATGTCCAGGATGCAAACAGGGAGGGACTATCTCAGCATCCTAAAGTTGTTATAGATTTCACCTCCCTTGATGCTGAGACATTTACTCACCATGTTCCAGCTTATCAACTTTTAGCTGAATAGGGCAATGACAATGTAGAAAGGATGTTGAATTTAGTGCATACCACACAGTCTATGATGAGATCTAATGATGCCATCACAGTTTTGCCTTCTACAGCTGGTGATGTGGACTATGAGACTGGTGGTTTAGCTGATTTCTTTGGAGATGGGAGTGGGGATAGTGAAGATGAAGCAATGGACATAGGGGGAGAAGTAGGCTCAAGTTCAAGATCAGGTATGCCATCATGGGCATTCTCAAAGCACTGTGATGAGCATTACTTCAAGACAACCCTGATCCAGTTAATCAATCAAACAAATAATGCTCTTCAAACCACTACCAATGCAAGCACCAAGAAGCTCCTTCAGGCACATCTAGCCTCCCTGCAACTTCAACAAATCCAGGGCTTCCAGCATGCCAGGGATGTAAACACCATGAAGGGTGATATTGAGGAGATGAAGAAGGCCCTTTCAGACAGGATAGATTCTAAACTTCCAGAAGCTACAATGCTTGACATCAATTGGCAATTAAGGAAAAATTATGATATGTCAATTAAGATAGATGCCTTGGACATAATAATGTCAGCCATGGAAGCATCTTTAAATGTCATTCATCTTCATCAAGCCCAACAGACAGATCTACTTCAAAAACTGGTGGCTGCTCAAACCCCCTCCTCTACTCAACTTGATGATAACAAAAAGGGGGAGAAAGGACCAAGTGAGGGGGAGAGGCTTCAAATTCAAATCAGAAAGTAATTGTGCCTTCAATTACTATCTCAAAGCCATCAGTTACATATAGTATAGATCTGATCAATGTAGCAGCAGCCAACATAAGAGCAGCTGATAAGGAGAAGTTGAGTTTAGTCAATTGGGAGAAGATTGATGAGGAAATACAGAAGAAGTTCATGTAAAGGAGCCAGATAAGTCAGCCATCCATCACTCTCAAGTCAAGCAAATCAGTGTGAATCAGATGAGCATGAACTATCTGGAAAGAGGACAGCCTTCCTGCATCAAATCTCCAAAGGCTGAAATAATTCTGAAACCAAGGGCAAATTATTCAAAATCATCATTGAAGAACCCTTTGGATATTGTGTATGAGACGCCTAAACCTGATAATAAGAAACTTCTGTCAAGATCAATTGCTTTCTACAAAGATCCAGCTGATTCAACTTTTAAAAGGAGAATTGCCAAGATTTTTAGGAATGGGAAAGAAATTTATGTGGTGGCTGGACATCCTCAATTTGCTCAAGCAAAGAGAGAAGAAAAGTCTAGATTGAAGCAGGAAAAGAAGCAAGCTGCTCTGGATGCTAAAAAGACTAAACAAAAGAAAGAGCAAATTGTTATCTTGGCCAAGCTACATGTTGTAAATTCATCACAACAAATTCCTTCTCAGCCATCTGAAATTACTGAATCAAAGAAGCAAGTTGAACAACAGAATAAATCTCCAAGAATCAAGGTATTGGCTAAAAGAACTAAAAGGAAATTGGATATTGTTGACAAGGAATTGGAAGATCAATTTCCTAAGGAATCCACACCATCTACATTTCAAGCATCAAAGCCCTCTGTGGTATTTGAAGATATCAAGGTGGTGGATCCCTACAGGAATATTCATGGTGAACCTATTGTGCCCAAGGATGAGCCAATAGAATGGGAGAACATACCAATTCCTGACTTCAATCTACCAATCCTTAGCAAGCCAAGAAAAACAAAGTCAAGAGCAGTTAAGAAAGTGAAGTTGTCACCTCTCAAATCCAAATCTCTAGTCAAAGCTCAATCCAAAGTCAATAAGGGAGATTATATGTACTTGTGTGACATCAAAGAATTTTCTGATCTAAACCTCTATCTAGATGAACTAGATGAAGTTAGAGGAATTGATGCATACGGAAACCTACCTGAAAGGTTAGTGTTCAAGTATAAAGGGGGAAAGGAGATTCAGTGGCCACTTCATAGGATCCTTCAAGAAAGCCAAGATGTACTGATTAAAGTTTATTCATCCTTCAAGAAGAACTTTGGGTTCAATATTACTGCAAGAAGATTGGTACTGAAGAAGATTGAAGAACTAAGTAGTGTTAGAGCCAAAGATGCACTCCCAAAGACTCTAATCATCCCTTACACAGGGAGAAGAGTGCATCTAAGGCCCTACTGGCTGATGGAGTTCATGGATAACAAAGGTGTGAGAAGATTTTTCAGATTAGGAGACCAATTGAGCAATCCTAGCAATGAGACTCTTCTGGAAATGCAAGGAAAGCGAAATCTCTCAAGATCTGATGAACTGGAATTCCACAGGCAGCTCCAAAATCAGATTGAAGAAAACAACAGAAAGCTTAGAAAGAGATCCAGACCTTCAAGGAACTAGATAAATCTGCTCAGGCTAGAGGAGCATCTTGAAAATTACTGTGAGCAAAAACTTTGTACATTTTCTTAATTGAAGCACTTTTCAGTAATATCTACTTTCTTTTAAAGTTATATTTTTAGGGTGTTTTGTTATCATCAAGTATCTCTTAATTTATGGCTACAATTCCAGTAGACATAAATTGAGGGAGATTGTTGTGTATATGTTGTGTACTTGATGATTTCATGAACAAAACACCTTGGTAGATTTTACTTAGTGAAATTATGTAGCACTCGACGGATAAGATTTTTAGTCCCGACGGATGACTCATTATAGTCCCGACGGATGATGACTTATTATCCATCGAGTGAGTAGCATATGTAACAATAAGTTTGTAGCACATTTCTGCATACACCATTGTATAGATTCTGTAAGTAGTATTCAAGTCATGTTGACTTTAACTAGATATACAGAATAGGTTGATTAATTGTACATAGATGATGTCTTGTAATTCTGCATAAATGAAATGAAGTCAAGTGCCAGATTGCTACACGACGGATAAACTATAATGAAGTCGACGGATGATCAACTAGACAACCCGACGGATGATCAATAACTCGGCGGATGATCATGAACCCGACGGATAAAGAATTCAAATATCTGTTGGCAGTGACAACACAGTCACATGCGTTGAGTGGATGCAAATGGAATGTGGAAGCCTATTCAACTGGATTTTCGAGAACAAAGAATCATTGCCATTTCCATGCTATTATGAAGATATTCAAAGATGCTGGAATAGAGTAATGAAGTAGCATTGTAATAGACTAGATAGTTTTTGTTTTATTATCCTGTCTCATTACTTTGTAATCTTAGTGATATATAAACCAAGAAGTAGCAACTAAGAAACTATTGATCTAAGCAACATAGCAGAGAAACATTTGTAAGCAGAATTCTTAGCATTTCTCTGTAGTCTTAGTTGTTCAATTGTTGTAAGCGGCTGTGAGCATTTTGCACACAGGGTTTTCTCGATATATAATATATATATATCTCTGGTGGAATCATTCAAATCCACCAGAAAGTTTTTTAAAGACTCTTGTTTTTAATTACTTGTGTTTTGATTCACTTAAGTTTTTATTCCGCATTCTGCTAATCAAACCAGAAAATACTATTGTCTTTAGCATACAAATTAACTCGATTAGACTTAACATTACTAAATACGACATCACTACACTAACATCAATATCACAAATCAATCGGCAAAATCATCTACGGGATCATGTTATTATGCAAATGCATGAAACTATATGAACAAACTATCATAAAAACTACTACATGGCAAACATGCAACTATATGAACTAAACTAGCATGAATATATAAACTACATACGACTCACACAAAACTCATACTCCTTAACTACTACCCCCAAACTTAAAATATTCACTGTCATCATTGAAGGTAATAGCGAGGAATCATGCATACCTAATCAGAACCAGGATCATCACCCTCAAGGGGTGGAGTGTCAGGAGTGTCTAGAGGTGGATACACTGAGTCCTCACCGAATACTGGCCACTGGATGTCAACTCTTGTGGCTCTGAAAGCAGTCCTCAACGCCTGGGTGAGGTCATGTGCAAACCTGATATGGATGTCATGCATCGCATCCATCCTCCTAGCTAGATGCCTATACTGTGTCGAACTCAAACCAGCACTGCCCTATGCTTCCTCCTGTTGTTGTTGCTGCGATCCCGAAGGACCAGCTTCCTCTCCCAACTGAGCTCTCCAAGCCGCTCGACGAGCCTGCGAAGTCCCTCCAGCATAAGTCTGATCTGATGGCCTTCCACCTGGAAGATGGTCATAAAAATAACCAAGCCCCCTAGGATTGGGCTT
The DNA here is from genome assembly GCF_009905375.1 of Apium graveolens. Classification (NCBI taxonomy): domain Eukaryota; kingdom Viridiplantae; phylum Streptophyta; class Magnoliopsida; order Apiales; family Apiaceae; genus Apium; species Apium graveolens. The sequence continues at coordinate 57,136,518 of NC_133652.1, forward strand.
CCCACCATACGACTCTGTCATGTTCAATAGTGTCGAACTATCAATAGTTGCAGCACTAGGGAGCTGTAACTGCTCATGTGCGGGCCAACGAACACCAATCGCCACGCACAACTTCGTCACAATGGACGCATAGGGTATCGAACCTGTAGTACTCCCTCGAAAGAACCTCAGAATACCCTAATGGATCACTATCCCAAGATCCACATAATCACCCTGCTGAATACCCCACAACAATTGTGCACGCTCCACAGTATTCTCATGCACCTGAGAAGATGGCATGATATTAGCACAAATAAAAAAATTCGATGCGCGTGCAAACCTGTTCATGCACGAGGCAGGGAACGTGGTATACTCGTTCGTTCCCTTCTTGAACTTCCAATGCGTCTCAGGCACGTACATAATAGCAACAATCAAATCCAAGGTAAACTCCTCTAGAGTTTTCTCGTTCCAGTTCTCATGCTCCTCCTTTCTCTCGGGCTGCTCAATCACCCTACGAATCACCTTCGCACTATAATCCACCGTCATCCCCCTCACCACCGTGAAACCGTTCTTTTCCGCCTTAGCATTAGCATAAAACTCACGCACCACACCCATGGGTATAGACGGGTGTCTCGCAGAAAATAACCCAACCCATCTCCAACAACTTACCATCCTTCCCCGATGGCAGAAAACCATGCTCCTTAGCTATAGGCTTCGAAAGCAGCCTCACATACTCCGCTTCAGCCTCAGGAGTTGAAAACCTAGGCCTCACACCACCTGCACTCGAAGAATCGGTGGTGGTGCTGCTGCTTACTTGAGTTCGCTGCCTTTTGGTGCCATTGAGATTGAAAGAGATTGAGAGAATAGAAGTTTGAAAGAGAGATTGTGTGTTTGAGAGTTTTGAGAAGTGATGGAGAAGTTTGTGTATAAGTGTGTGTATATATAGGAGATTGGGAGAGAATTAGTTATGGAAAAGGAGTGGGAATTGATTATGGGAATAATGGGAATAATTGGTTTGATTTGGAGAGGGAAATTTGGGATGTGGTAGAGTAAAATTCAGGTGGGAATTGATTTTGTATTAAAATCCTCGAATTTTCTCTTTATTCTGTTGTTCTTATTTTTTTCGAACTCAGGACCCGGCACGGCCGCGCGCTAGATCAGTGCGGGTGCGCTCAATTTCTGCCATTCAGCGCGGCCGCGCGATAGATCAGCGCGGGCGCGCCCAGTTTCTGGAGTTTCAGCGCGGCCGCGAGCTAGATCAGCGTGGGCGCGCCGTACTACTGTAGATCAGCGTAGGTGTGCCGTGCTACTGTAGTTGGCACTGAATTTTTTTTTGTTTTTCTGATTTTTTTGTGTTTTTCTCTTTTATTTATGCTTCCTCTATCTACTAATGTACAACATACTTGGGTTGTCTCCCAAGAAGTGTTTGGTTTACGTCATTAGCTTGGCGTAGAATCTCGAGATCAAGTAGTCAATAAAACGGCACTAACCACCTCACGGTTTTCCGTATCCCCATAGTAGTGCTTCAATCTCTGACCATTTACTTTGAACGCTTGGTCTGGATCATTCTCAAAAATCTCCACAGCTCCATGCGGAAACACGGTTTTGATTATGAAAGCTCCGGACCATCTCGACTTCAATTTTCCAGGAAAAAGATGGAGATGAGAGTTAAACAATAGAACTTGTTGTCCCGGCACAAATGACTTGAGCACTAAACCCCTATCGTGCCACCTCTTGACCTTCTCATACGCTTGAAGCCGAAATTCGTCGAGTTCATTCAATTGAAGCATTCTCATCTTATCAGCTTCATCCAAATCAAGGTTCAACTTCTTCAAAGCCCAATATGCTTTATGCCCGAGCTCCACAGGCAAATGACACCCATTATTATAAACCAACTGAAATGGCGACATTTTCAACGGAGTCTTGTATGTTGTCCTATACGCCCAAACAGCTTTATCAAGCTTCAAAGACCAATCCTTCCTCGATGTACACACAACTTTCTCTAGAATACGCTTTATCTCTCTGTTAGAACCTCTGCTTGACCATTAGTCTGAGGATGGTAGGCTGTAGCAATGCGATGGTTCACATTATATCTTTGCATCATGGCAGTGAACTTGCGATTGCAAAAATGTGATCCCTCATCACTGATTAGTACTCTTAGAGTCCCAAATCTTGTGAATATCTGCTTATGAAGAAAATTAAGCACTACCTTCGAATCATTTATTGGCAAGGCCTTGACTTCAACCCATTTCGACACATAATCGACCGCCAACAAGATATACTGATTATTACAAGATGAGACAAACGGCCCCATAAAGTCAATTCCCCACACATCGAAGACTTCAACCTCGAGAAGCACATTAAGAGGCATCTCAACCCTCTTAGACATATTACCCACATGCTGACATCAATCACACTTCAAAACAAATTGACGCGCATCCTTAAACAATGTAGGCCAGAAGAATTCCGCTTGAAGGACACGAGCTGTTATCTTCTCTCCACCATAGTGACCTTCATAAACAATTGAATGACAGTCTTGCAAGATCCCCCCCCCCCCCCGTTTTGCTGTACGGAATACATCTCCTGATAATTTGGTCAGCTCCTTGCCTAAAAATATATGGTTCATCCCACATGTACCACTTCACCTCATGAAGAAATTTCTTCCTTTGAGCATACGACAAGTCGGGAGGCATGATATTACTCACAAGGTAGTTCATAATGTCTGCAATCCACGGTTCTTCCTCTTACACTCCAAACAGCTGCTCATCGAGAAAAGACTCATTTATCAATGTCTTATCCAGTAAAGTTGCACTTGGATCTTCCAAATGAGAGAGATGATCAACGACTTGATTCTCGATACCTTTTCTATCCTTGATCTCCAATTCAAACTCTTGAAGCAAAAGAACCCATCTGATCAATCTAGGCTTCGAGTCTTTCTTCGAGACGAGATATCGAATTGCAGCGTGATCAGTGAAAACTATCACCTTCGTCCCAAGCAGATAAGATTGAAACTTCTCAAAACCGTAGACAATAGCCAGAAGTTCTTTCTCATTAATAGTGTAATTCATTTGAGCACCATTTAGGGTCTTACTAGCATAGTAGACCACATGAAATATGTTGTTTTTTCTCTACCCAAGAACTGCTCCAACTGCATAGTCACTTGCATCGCACATCATCTCAAAAGGTTTATTCCAATCAGATGCAGTTATGACAGGTGTCGTGATTAAACTCTTCTTCAAGAACTCAAAAGCAGCTAGGCATTCGTCATCAAACTTGAACGGGACATCCTTCTCGAGAAGATTGCACAAAGGTTTAGAAATTTTTGAGAAGTCCTTGATGAACCGCCTATAGAAGCCCGCATGACCTAGAAAGATGCGAACTCCCTTAACAGATTTTGATGGAGGAAGATTTTTGATGACCCCCACTTTGGCTCTGTCCACCTCAAGACCCTTACTAGAGACCTTGTGACCAAGAATAATGCCCTGTCACACCATAAAGTGATATTTCTCCCAGTTAAGAACCAAGTTGGTCAACACACCTTTTAAGAACGTCGCCAAGATTCTGCAAGCACTCATCAAACGAATCGCCAAACACAGAAAAGTTGTCCATAAACACCTCCACATTCTGACCAATCATGTTAGAGAAAATAGCCATCATACATCTCTGAAATGTGGCCGGTGCCCCACATAAACCGAAGAAAACTCTCCTAAAGGCGAAAGTTCCAAATGGACAAGTGAAAGTAGTCTTTTCCTGATCTTCCGGGGCAATACAAATCTGATTATAGCCTGAATAGCCATCCAGAAGACAGTAGTACTCATGCCCAGCCTATCTGTCAAGCATCTGATCGATAATAAATATAGGAAAGTGATTCTTTCTTGTGGCCTTGTTCAGCTTCATGTAGTCCATGCAAACTCTCCACCCTGTGACTGTTCGAGTAGGAATGAGCTCATTCTTCTCATTAGCAACAACGGTGATACCTCCTTTCTTTGGTACACACTGAACTGGACTCACCCAAGAACTGTCAGAAATGGGATAGATGATCCCTGCATCCAACCACTTAAGAATTTCCTTCTTCACAACTTCTTTCATGATAGGATTTAGCCTTTTTTGTTGCTCAACAGTAGGCTTACTACCTTCCTCTAGCAGAATTTTATGCATACAATAAGAAGGGCTGATTCCCTTGATATCTGCTATCGTTCATCCAATTGCCGATTTGAATTCTCAAGAGTTTTTCCTCATCACTACCTGAAAGTTCAGACGTAATAATAACAGGAAAAGTAGATTCCTCACCCAAAAAAACATACCTTAAGTGTTCAGGTAATGGTTTAAGCTCAAGTGCAGGAGCTTCCTCAATAGATGGCTTGAGGCGCTTGGGAGATTTGTTCAGCTCCTCCATTCCAAGAGATTCAAAAGGCATTTCCATCTTCCTTTTCCAGGGAGAAGCATTCAAATATTGCAATTTCTCATCACCTTCATCATCTTCGCTATTAGAATTCCCCAACAAGGCCTATTTTAAGGCGTCAGACCTTAACAATTGATCAAGTTCTGAAGTAACCAAAAAATCGAACAACTCCACCTTTAAGAACTCCTCATTTTCCGTAGGGAATTTCATAACATTGAACACATTAAAAATTACATACGGATCCAACTTTCGCATGGTGATCTCATTCTTCTGCACATCTATAAAGGTTCGGCCAGTAGCCAAGAAAGGTCTTCCCAAGATTATGGGAATCTTCTTATCCTCCTCGAAATCAAGAATTACAAAATCAGCCGGAAAGATGAGTTTATCCACCTTGACCAATACATCCTCAACAATTCCTCGTGGATAAGTAATAGAATGATCGGCCAGCTACAAGGTCATATAAGTAGGCTTTGGATCAGGTAAGTCCAACTTCTTGAAGATTGACAAGGGCATCAGATTGATGCTAGCTCCCAAGTCATATAAGAATTTTTCAAATGAAACATTTCCAACAGTGCAAGGAATAGTGAAACTTCCAGGATCTTTAAGCTTCGGAGCCAACTTTTGCTGCAGCACAGCACTACACTCCTCCGTGAGAGCCACTGTCTCTAAATCATCGAGTTTCACCTTCCGAGAGAGTATACCTTTCATAAACTTCACATAACTAGGCATCTGTTCAAGAGCTTCAGCGAAAGGTATGTTGATGTGAAGTTTCTTGAACACATCCAGAAACTTCTCAAACTGCTTATCCAACTTTTTCTTCTGTCGCCTCTTAGGAAAGGGAGGTGAAGGATAGATCTGTTTCCCTCATGTATTACCCTCAGGAGGAGTGTGTTCTAGGGATGACATTGGGTCGGGTTCGGATCGGGTATTGTAAAATCCAAATCCAAATATTTTTGGGTTATCCAAATCCGTCGAGTTTCGGATCGGATCGGGTATTTTTCGGGTATCCAAAAATTATGACTAGCGTAGTCAAATTTAATATTACTTATAAATACAAACACTATTAATCACATTTATATGATAGCTAAAATAAAATACATTAACTAATAAGTAGTTAAACATATTATATTGCACGGGCTCACACGATGAGTAATATCTAAGATATGCGGATAACATAATATTTAGTATTTCATCACAAATTATTTTTTTTATAAATATATACAAAGTACATCTTCCATAATAAAAGCTGATTTTAAAATAAAAAGTTATAATTCAGTAAATAAGTGTTGACAATCTTGATAATAATTTATTATTAATCAAATAATACAACAAAAATATGTAAATTATATGTATTACATCTAAAATATTACATATAATCTATAATAAATGTTTTAAATTTTAATTGGGTTTCGGTTTTGGATCGGGTTTGGACTGAATTTTGGATATCGGATCGGGTATCGGTTCGGTATAGTTGAAATCCAAATTCAAATCCAAAATTTTGGGTTCGGTATATCCTAAACTTCGGGTTTCGGATTGGATATCCGTCAGATCGGATTAATTTGCCATCCCTAGTGTGTTCAACAGTAGTCTTCCTTGGCTCCACTTCAGCTTCCTTCTGCACTTCTTCCTCAGTTATAGCTTCTTCATTTGAAACTTGAGAGTGTTTAAGATTTGCAACCTTCCCAGACCTTAATGTAATTGCCTTTACCTGCTCCTTAGCTTCCCTCTTTCCTGGCACTTCAGTGTCACTAGGGAGTGTACCAGGTTGACGATTTAACAAGGCATTGACAATTTGTCCGATTTAATTTTCCAACGTCTTGATAGAAACCGTTTGGCTCTTGCACATGAGCCTCAACTCCTCCAATTCAGATTTTTCATTAGACTGTTGCAGCTGAAGTTGTTGCCTTGGTGCATATTGCGGTTGCTGAAAACCAGGGGGGTTGTACTGCTTTGCTGGGTACTGCTGATAAGGCTGCTGAACCGTATTCTGAGTGTTTCTCCAGCTAAAGTTAGGATGATTGCGGTTGTTAGGATGATAGGTGGCTGTTACAGGTTGATGCGACCTCTGGAAGTTGCTCATGAACTGAGCTGATTCACTAAAAATGGCACACTGATCAGTCTCATGGGCACCAGCACAAAGTTCACAGACACTAGTGATCTGATTAACTCCATAATTAGATAGAGAATCCACCTTCATCGTCAAAGCATTAAGTTGAGTAGCTATAGAAGATCTGCATCCAACTCCAGAATTCCTGCTACCTTGCCCTGTGATAGTCGCTGAGTAGGATTTTGGTATTCATTCGCAGCCATCAGTTCAATTAATTCATAAGTTTCATCATAGCTTTTAGCCCACAAGGCTCCTCATGATGTTGCATCGAGCATGGGTCTAGAAGTAGAACCCAAACCATTATAAAAACAGTTAATAATCATCCAGTCAGGCATCCCATGATGAGGATACTTCCTAAGCATCTCCTTATATCGATCCCAAGCCTCGCATAAAGATTCTTCAGATTGCTGAGCAAATTGAGTAAGTGCATTTCTGATTGCAGCAGTCTTCACCATAGGAAATAATTTGGTTAAGAACTTCTGAACAAGATCCTCCCATTTGGTGATAAACCGTGCTGGTAGAAAATGTAACCAACACTTAGCTTTATCCCGCAGAGAGAATGAGAAAAGCCTCAACTTAATAGCGTCTTCAGAAACTCCATTGAACTTGAAAGTGTCGCAGATCTCGATGAAATCTCTGATGAGTATGTTGGGGTCTTCTGTCGTAGAACCCCCAAATTGAGCTGAGTTCTGTATCATCTGAATCGTGCTCGACTTGAACTCAAAGGTATTAGCCGAGATGGCTGGTCGAACAATGCTAGACTGAATATCACCGATTTTCGGTTGAGAGTAGTCCATCAAAGCCTTTGGATTCGCTTATGGTTCTCCCATTGGAATAAGAGCCTCTTCTTCTTTCTCAACTAAGATCTCTTCCTCAACTTTCTCCTCGACTACAACTTTTTCCTCAGCTTGATCCAGTTTCCTCTTACGAGACCGAGAACGCGTATGCATACACGCTCGCTAGAGTACCTGAAACACGACAAGGAATTAAGTAAGTAACAATGTATGAGTTACTGAACTTTAACGACTAATGATGACAAATACATAAACTAAAAATTAACACCGATATCCCCGGCAGTGGCGCCAAAAACTTGTTAGGGCTAAAACACGCGCTAATATTCACGCAAGTATACACAATAACAAGTAATATAGAATAAATTCTAGTTCGTTCCCACAGGGATAGGTTTAGATTAATTTCAATCAATGTATTTATGCAACTCTAGTATGGTTATTATCCAATGCTAAGACGAAGAACAAATTGAGGTGATTTATACTAAATTAACTAAGAGATTATACTAAAGAACATAAACTAATAGATTAAAGATAGTTGAATAATATATGCCACAAACATGGGATTCTAACTTCATTAAATACTTCATTCAAATGCCTTTTCATTCTTAACCTTAGCATGTAATGGTGATGACACTAATCAGATAATACGAAACTGATAAACTCTAACTTTCATTGTACGAATATCATACTACCAGACATCCACAAAAGAGATAGAAGCTGAATAGACACCAATTATATTGAGACCCTATATATCTATAGAATTTGACAACATAACGGTTTAATGCACAAGCTATCTCTCGTGATTACATAGGGCAAGTAAGATGGTTAAAATTACCTATAAATCATGCATATCACATACATGAACCTATGCTAGCATGGCAAGTTCTAAACCCTTAAATTCACTTTCGCTTTATTAAAGATTAACACATTATCTTATAAGTTCGCGACGCTCATAAGACGAATAAGCACAACCAAAACTAGGTTATCATACAATCACCACACACTAAGGCATCGAAACGAATTAACTAAATAAATCCGTTAGAACCCCACGATAACGATTAGCCCATAATCGGACTTATCATCAACGTGGGTTCCGATGAAAGCATGGTATAATAAACGTAGTCTTTATACTTAATAAAACCAAGTACGAAACAAGAGTAAAGGTTCACGAATAAGAAAACTAGCATCCAAAGTTACAACTTAAAACAAAGAATCACAAGAATAAATTAGATCTTCTTTGCCTTTGTTGAATTGTGATCTACGGTCTTCTTATGTCTTCTCCATAGCTCTGGTACATCTCCTTATGAAAAATGACCTTAAATTATGTTTATATAGCAGCCCATGCAAAGTAGAAGTCTTCTGGATCAAAATCAGAATAGAAACATAATTTTCTTTTCTCGACCTAGGAAGCGCGCGGGCGCGCTGACATTCTGCCTTCCCGGCACGGCCGCGCGCTTCTTCAACGCGGGCGCGCTGTGCCTCTGGAAAAATTTCCTGACTTCTTCCTTTCTTGCTGATTTGAGTTGGTCTTTCACGAGCTTTTATTCTGGACACCATCCTAACACCAAATTAGCACTAAAATCATGTTAATTCACCTGGTTACCTAGTAAATGCCTGAAATACAAAAACACTACAAAAACACGTTAAAAACACTAACAACTTAAGTACAAAACACTAATTCAAAGGTTTACGGAGCATTATAAAGTGTCATAAATGCCACTCAACATTCATGTGTTTAATTTGCAAATAGTTGGCATAGATTCGATTCCTATCAGCAACAACTATTTTTGATATTTATAAAAATACATGGGCGAAACAGTAATTTTGAATAAAGTGTTTCCCCAAAAACTTGATGCCGCAAACTATAAAGATAACATATTTTATATAAACATTAAAATAAATATAAAATTTAATGTAAGGCAAGACACATCGTGTAAATGAATAAGTTCTAACTCAATACTTAATGTTATAAAAGTTTAACCAAAAGTGTCTCTAGCTCAAGTGGTTGATGTGTTTATTTTTCAAATAGTTGACATATGTTTGATTCCTATCAACAACTAATTTTGATATTTATTAAAATACAATATTTCCCCAAAAACTTGATGTTGTAGTATTATAAAGATAATAGATGTATATAGACTATATAGGGACGGCATTGGGTCAATTCGGGGCGTGTAGTGTTATCATGTCTCCGGCCTACGAATTCAAATCTAATTCTCGTTCCCGGCCCATTTCTCGTTGAGTACTATATATCTTTTCCCATCTCCGGTTCAAACGGGGAACGAGGATTTTCGCGGTTAATCGCAGATATTTTATCTAAATTAAAATTTCTGTTAAACAAATTTTTTCATGCAAGATGTAGAAAAAAAATTCAACAACTAAATATTAGAATGCAAATTCTTATAATCTTGTCTTTTGATACATGAAATATATGTAAAATCAAAATACATTTGTAGTAATTCACTCTAATTTTATACTTTGAAAAAATAGTATCTAAAACATCTATAACAACATAAAAAATGCAAATTGTCCCTAACACTTACATATTTTTTGAATATAAATAAGAATATATAAATATATATGTCCCTAGCACTTGCATATTTTTTGAATATAAATAAGAATAATAAATATATTGTAGAGCGGGGGAAAGCGCGCCGGGGATGAAAATTGGGCCGGATAGACATAAAAACCGTCCCTTACCTGTTTTCATATTTTTTTTTTCCGAAATCATCCCAATTTTCGGGACCGTACTCGCAAAAATTCCCAAATCCCCGTCATTTTCAATGCGTAAATCGGGCAGCGTCTGTCGGATCTTCCACGGTTTACTTTAAACAAAAGCTTGTACGTTAACTATAGTTAACATCATTCTATAGCTATTGTTTTTCAATTTCATTTCTAAATATTTTTATTTCTACTTGAAAATTGTTTTTACTGTCGCGAAAAAATGTGACTTAGCCTGTTAATTTATAAATGTGATGTTCTTATAATTTATTAGAACTAGTAATATAGCCCGTGCTTCGCACACAGGAATTTCTTGAAATATACAAAATTTATTTTAAAATTTTTTTAGTGCAATATCGCAAAATTCATCATACCTTTGTATTGTTAAAAAAATGCAAAGATTGGCATAGGTGTCTGATACTTGAATTAGTATGTTGAAACACATAATTATATTTAATTATTTACGATTATAAAAATGTACATGGAGTAAATTTTAAATTTGTTAAAAATATTTTTAAATTAATTATGTTAGTGAAATTACATCACTAAAACAAATTGTGCGTGCAATACTGTATAATAATTGAAAGACATAAAATTGATAAATTGCTAATAAATATAAATAAAATTTATAATGCTTTATGAATTCCCACCACAAATATTCAATGAACCGGTTAAAAGATCCAATATCCAATACCACAACGCATTTAAAAATACTACGGTCTTAATATTTTATAGAATATATTGACAATTTTAAATCCTTAATATCTTTGATGATGACTAATAATTTCACTCGGCAAAAAGCGGTCCATCAAATCCTTTAAATTCAAGACTGAAACAAAAAAAACATGATAAGATATTAACAAAAAAAATGTATAAACAATATAATTGTAATTTAAAAGTAAAAATAAATAAATTAAGTTAATATATTAATATATTAATATTTAATATTAATATAACATAACTTATAATAAAAACACATTTCTCTCATTATTATTACCACCTCCAAATCAAGATTAAGTTATATTTTGATGCAGAGAAATTGGTTATTGCTATTGAGGCTTTTAAATATATAAAAGTTCAATAATTGTTAATAAGTTATAAATTATTATGTGAAAAATATGAACCTAAAAGTAATAATATTAACATTATGTCATTTAACGATGACCTTGTACAAAATCACAACTACAGGAGTTTCTAATGCTTGGTCAAAAACTTGATTCATAATTTTTAATTGTTTTTTCACTATATTAATTGATTAATATGAAAAGATGAAATTGTAATGATTTATGATTGATAGATATGGATACAAAAGAAAGGAAAAGTTGATAAGCGATACCTAGGTAATTTTAAACTTTCCTTTAGTTAGTTTGTAGAAAGAAGCTAAAACAATTATTTTTTTTATTTTATATTGCTGATAAATTATACAAATGATTATTGAGAATCCGAGTAAAAATATTTTAAAAATAAAAGCGTATCCGGAAAATCAGTTTATCGGTTATTTTTTAATTTAACTTTGGAAACAAACACATGTTTTCAAGGAAGCATGTAAATTATAAATTTCGGTATTCTAGATCTTATTTTTTTAAAATTTGAAAAGATATCGGTTGATTCATTACAAATCTTCATGAAGTTTTTCCAGTGATTCTACAAAATCATATAAAGATTTAAGTAAGCTAAATATATGAAAAATGTATTGTTCATAAATATATTAGTTATCTTATTTTACCTAAAACTGTCCAATATGTTAAAAAACCCTATACATATATATATATATATATATATATATATATATATATATATATATCGATCTTGGTCAAATCTTCATAAAGATATTCATTTAATTAGATTGAAAATCATTGCAACAATTAAGTAAGCTGCATAAATTCGAAAGATAAAATGTAAAAAAAATCCTACAAAAACCAAGATGCATTGTAAATTGGTCTTAGATTATAAGTTCTATTAATATAAAATATCATTGTATCGGCTCTTGTTGCAAGTCACATTTTAGCACTGTACCATCTCTCTCGTGCAAAAATGATGAAGATTAGTTTGTACTTAGTTTGAAAGTACAAAAATACATATATTCTACATCACCACTTTTGGAGAGTTATAGTATAATGTGTTGTGTATTATTATTTGTAATTTAATATGATTTATATAACAATCTTTTGCTAAGTAATGTCAAATTATTTTATTATTTATAATTTATACATTGCTTATGATATTTAACCTCTACATTATACTCCAAGTTGATGTTTAAGTGAATAAAAAGTTAGCCTAGTTAGCCTAGTTCTGACATATTTTTTGAAAATTACGTAATGATTTCAATATTATCAAATTTTGCAAGGTCGCTTATCAAGCACAGAAGAAGGCCTTAAAGCTAAGAGGAAAAGCTTCTTAGTTGGAATTTATGAACATAACTCTTTTGGTTCATTGGTATGTAATACAATACTCAATATAAAGTCGATGACAATTAATATAAATGTGAAATTGATCGTTTGCGTATATATTGATGACAGAGAGTACCAAAACCATTCGCCATGGAATTTTGTGCCAAACTTCCTCGACAAATCTTTCTTATTTGCAGAGGAGGAATTAATTGTGAAGGATTTTATGATAGTAATAATAAAAAATTACTTGGATTTGAAAATTTTATGAAAAGCCATAATGTCCGACAAATGTATACGGTATTGTTGAATTATATTGGAGGTGGAATTTTTTTTATTGAGATACATAATTTATCTGGCCTGGCAATAGATTATTCTGGTTGTGATTCACAAAATTGTGTGAATATACCTACTAATATAAAAGAAAAAGAGTTCATTCTCGATTTGGATGATTTGGAGGATGAATTGGCGAGGATGCGGTATTTTTTTAGCGTACTTGGAAGGGAATTAAGTTTTTTACGACCATACCATCCGCCCATCTGATATTGGCCCATGGATAAGTAAAATGGTTGGTTGATACATAAATGTTTTCTTATATCTTTTTTGTGTTATAAATGTTTAACTATTTGATTATTTTACTGATACAGCTACTTCCGAAAAAAATGTCAGAATTATATGGACAATGAAAAGACGTGGACACAATACAATTGTGTTTTCTGTATAAAACCTGGGAAGTTAAAATTGAAAAATCCCACAATGATTGTTATTTTGGTAATGGATGGAAATAAATCGTGAGGTATAGTAGAGTGGAAATATTTGACATTCTTGTGTTCGATTCACTTATTTTATTGGACGAACACCTGGTTCATGTTTGTCTGTTCAAAAGTGATGATATTCGACCACATGAAATGTTATTAGGTAATGTTTGGCCTTTTGTGCTTAATTAGTAATGATAATATTTATTATATGAGAATAGATGATTAATGCTATATCTATGATTCTTTTTAAGTATATATCTTTTGAACAGGAACTGAAGATAGGACTGCATCTTTTTTATATGTAATGCACTTGCATACGTGGCATTACAAAGAAATTGTAAGCTGACTTGGTACATACATTAATTTTTTAGTTTACTATTTCAAAATTATGTACTACAATGTCTTCTAAACTATTGTTACCTGACAGATTCCACCAATGTTGGTTCGTCTATTTTATTTTCATATGATTTCCAACGCGAATACAGTACGTTGCGGAGATACTATTTTTCCAGTATCGATAAAAAAGACACAGGGTATTGGAAAAGTGGGAAAATCTTCAAGCAATATAGTCTACAGAGACGTGATACCTTTTTAATCACGATTGATGGAAATCATGAAGCCAGGATGAGTATTTACAGGAGCGATGAGATGGAGATGGAATATGATTTGATATCTTCGAGACCTGATATTACACATGGGCATTGGTTTATGAAAGATATGCGGAAAAAAGAATATTCAACTACTTTATAAGTTTTTACACAATTTAATATATCATTATAATAATATAATGAAGCATAATGTATCTTATTACTATATTTTGAAATGTGGATGACATAGATTACACAAAAATAATATCAGAAGAAGGAGAAGAACTAAATAATGATATAATTGTCCAAATTAGTGATGATAAAGATGGTCATGATAGTGAGACCGAATACAATCACATAGATAATCTTGATATTATTGATAACAGTGATGGAGACGACAATATCGAAGATGGATTTGAGGAAATGGGCGAAAATATTATTGAAAAGTTGCATTTACTCTTGTGAAATCTCATGTGGGTACACACTGTAACGAATTGGAAAGTTTTCAATTTATTGTTTTTAGTGTGGACAATAGTGGAAGATTCTTAAATACCTAAAATTATGAATTGGAAACAAAAATTTTGTAGTAAATTGATGGGACCCTGCATCCTATCGTAGAAGATTTGGGCAAATTTGGAACACTGGAATTAATGTGACTAATGAAAAGAGAAGGTTCTCGGCCGGCTTAAACAAATTTGTGCGGGAAAACGGACTGAAAGTTAACGATGTAGTTGTTCTTAGTTTGCTGGCAGATGAAGTAACTTTTGATATAGTAGTTGTTGAGTAGTATTTGGTAATCCTTGTTTATGCTCTGTTTTTTTTACCATTTTGGCCTGATTTTGCTACTACTTAGTTATAGTTTACTATTTTGATTCTGAATATTTGTCATCAGTCTTCCTTATAGTTTTTAAAGCAATGTACGCTTGTCCTTATGCAATTTTGTTAACTGTTAAACTGCATTTTTTCCAAGATTTCAGACTGCTAAACCGCAGCATATTATCACTATGACTTGTCAACTATTTCCCCCATATTTATCATATGCATCATTCTTTATATTCTTCATTACTTCTTGGTTTGTTAATTAACTCTCCAATCTTTAAGCCATGTTTAATACCTGCTGTTATTCCCAGTGGACTAACAATGAGATTTACAGAAGGGGGGTTGAATGTAAATCTCAAAACTTTTTCAAGTTTTGAGCAGTTTGTAAGGCTAAGTGTTTGAGTGATCAAATGTGTGTGAATTGCTTGGAGCTGATGCAGACAGATATATATTCAAACACAAATGTAATGAACACAAAGAACTTAAAAACTTTTCTGGTGGATTTGTTGTTCCACCAGAGATGTGTTATTTCAGAAAATCTGTGATTCAAAATTAAATCACAGCTGCTTCCTAGTACAAACTAGATGATTTTCTCTCTAGATATTTCTAAACAGCTCAGAGAAAATTCACGTCTAATTACTAGCTACTACTTGGTTTATATATCACCAAGTTTACAAGTGAAGACAAAGATAAAGTACAATAAGAAAATAGTTATCCACTTGTTTCTATTCCATTTTTATCCAGTGTAATATGGAATTATCTGTTGACTTTCCATTTTGAACCAGATTAAAAACGGCTGCTTTTTCTGTGTTCCTGAAATAGGCTACCACATCTCTGTCAATCCATGTGCCTCTGTCAGCTTTGTTAACTATCACTATCAACTGCTATGAGACTGAGTGTAACACCCCCAAATCCGGGGTCGAGGATCCGGGTTGTCACGAGTTCCATTTCCCTTAATAACACCCAATCTTAATAATTAATCAACTACTCTGTACTGTGACCCCACAATAAACACACACACCACACGTTATAGTCTCAGAGATGAACATCCAAAAATAATCACAAGTCATTTTATTCCACAATTATCTGCCAATACACCTTAAAAGGTTTTCTGAATAAATTTACATTTTCTTTGCCATTATTACAATTCATAAGTATACATAAATCTGGTACATCAAAAGTTGAAGCCTAGTCTATTGGTAGTTCCTACCTTAGCTACAGTGACTTCAATGCCTATAGGAAGCTGCAGAACGTTTCCTATCCGCTCGCGAATTGGGAGCTTGGTCTTATTCATCTTGTCTATCTGATGTTGTGTGATGAAAGAAGAAAGCAAGGGTGAGCAGCAAGCCCACCAAAATAATATGTATAATAATTTACAATATATGAGCCTTCTCATAGTACTCATGAAATTCTTGGTCAAAAGAAATGAACCAAGTTTGATATCTTAATGCGATGAAGTCGCAAAATATTCAGTATATAAACATATATACTTTTTAAAATCTTGGAAGTCCTCTTCCATGCATAATATACACAGAGTTCCAGTGTATAACTGTATAAAAATATCGTTGCAAGGTGATCTCATGTATCTAACCTTGTCTCAACGTTTTTCTGAAAATCTTTGTCATGCATAAGATAATCATTTACTAGATATAAGTTTAAAAGATGAAGTTACAAGATACTCCAATATACTTATATCTTTTCCAAATACTACTTGAACTACCACCGTTCAAGTTATAATTAGTTTCAAAAGTTCATCACGTAGATGAGACTACAAGACCAGATTTGAATAGATTAAATCTTTAAAATATCATCAAAATAAAATGAAGTTACGAGATACTTCATTTGATGCAAACATCATTTTGAAAACTTGACCCTGCCAACACTCAACAATCGCCCAACCGTAGCCTTTCTATCGAAGTGCTCTGGGTAGTGTTGCAGAAATATCCAATTGGATGATGAACTCATTACGGGAGTTTGCCGCGCCAGGAAGACCACTTACGATGATCAGTCGTAGTAGTGCAACCCCACCATTTTTTACATGTAGAGGAGAACCTGTCGGATTTACTTGTCAACCGAACACTGAACTCCTAAGGAATGGACCGCCTTAGCGGAACTTCCAGGCCATTTGGGCCAATATAATAAGGCTGGGCCGGCGCCACTCGACCACTTACGCCACTCCTAGTTCAGATGAAATCCATGACTCTGAAACGTAAAGCTCGTTCCCCCTTTCCCCAAGTAGAAACTTGTTGATACGGCTCCACCAAGAAGTCGTATCTAGTTGGAAAGGATAACTCACCGATATTTCCCAGGCGATGCCTGTTAATGGATTAACTTGTTCCAAGAATTTTACTTCCCGAGTGTTGGGTAAGTAATCGATTCATTTAACAAAACAGCAACCTTGTTGCGAATATAAAACACACCACAGAGCCGGATCCCTCAGGTTTTGAGCGAGTATTTAAATCCCCTTCGAAAGGAGGATCTTAAATATAAAAATGAGTTTTGGGATCCGCTCTAACTTTTAAAAATTATTTTGAAGACTCGCAAAACATTTTTAAGAATGTTCGGAGTGATGCTGATTTAACAAAATAAATCAGTCCCAATATATTAGAAAATATCTTAATATTATTATTTAAATAATATTTCCATAAAGAATAATCTTTATAAAAATAATTGAAGTAGAAGTTTTGAAACTTATACTTGAAATGAATATTAAATATCCAAAGATATACCTATACGAAAGTACTATCTTTATTTGAATAATCAAAAGTGAGTTTGATTATCGACACCTTATTCTTTAATAAAATAAAGAATATATCTCAGCAAATAATCGGAGTCATAGATCCTCAAATGAATATTCAAATAATATTCAATAAATAAAATAAGCTGAGTCATAAGCCCTCGAATGAATATTCGAAATAATATTCAATAAATAAATAAGCTGAGTCATAAGCCCTCGAATGAATATTCGAAATAATATTCATTAAATAATAAGCTGAGTCATAATACCTCGAATGAATATTATAAATAATATTCATTAAATAAAATAAAGGAGTCATACATCCTCAAATGAATATCCAAGTAATATTCAATAAATAATATAAAGGAGTCATAAGTCCTCGAATGAATATTCAAGATAATATTTATTAATAAAATAAAGTTATCGAATAAACCTTATTCGATTAATAGTTTTGAAAACTATAACCATATATATATATATATATATATATATATATATATATATAAAATCTACTCGGGATCCTCGACTCCCGGGTTTAGAAAATGTTTTCACCTTTTGGGTCCCTATATTAAGGGTATATACAAATTACCGCTATCCTCTAGCATAGGTATTATCAACTGAATCAACAGATATATATGGAATGAATACGAAACAGGCATGCATATATACCATATCACATGCTACAATATATCGCAAAAATTTGCTAATAACAAATATGCATTTATCGCAAGATCATGAATATACACATATACATCACAACAACAGTTATAACGGGTAGAAAACTTGCCTGAGCGACTGGGGGTGATAAAAGGCTCGGGACGAGTCTGGTAACCTATAAACAACAAGTTGGAATTAAACCAAAGTCACTTGTAAATCTATACTCTAACTACCTTAGACTCTAACGCTCGCTTTGCGCTTACTGATTCTCTTAAGTCACTCGAGTACCCTCGGCTCCACCATTTTTTATAATTTAACTATTACAAGTTTTAAGGCGATTCCTTCGCGAGTGTCATACCAACTGCCTAACACTCTTACCATAATTGTTTCATACACTAATTAACCCTTTTTGGTCTTTAACCTATGTTTCAAAGTAAGGCGAGGGGAAAAGTTTCTTTCACGAAACGCCGTTACTTAAAACGGTCGTTTCTCCTAAACCGTACATCGGAATCAAACGAACTACATATCAAAACGAAGCTCGTAACATGAACTATCTAAACATGGTAATGGTCATAATCTAGCAGGGAGTTCTCGGGTCCAAATGTTATGAACAAAAGCAGTCTAAAGTAAATCGGACATTACGACGGCTATGTTTACGCGATTACCAATGTTTAAACTACTCCAATTAACCACCAACCAACTCATAACCATCAATACAACAAAACTTCACCTAAACCATACCACATCAGTCCATAATCTCCAAGGTTTTCAACTCAAACAACCACAATCAAGACCTATGAACTATAATCAAGCTTCAATTACCAAAACACTTCCAAATCAAACCAAACTACTAATAATCACAATCCATGCTTCTCATTTCACAAAACCAACCATTAAACTTACTAACAAATAAAGTAAAGGCTAGGGTTTGAATTTTATACCTTCCTTGGGAGGTGTTAAGTTGCTAGGAAGCCTTAGGGAGCCTCCTACAAGCTTGATCTTTCCAAAGAAATCAAGAACACAAAGTTAGGCTTTGAAGTTTCTAAAAGTCCGATTTAAAGAACTGTAACAATGAGGGTCTTACCATGATTATTTGGACGAGACTTGTGAACAAGAGTTGTAGGCCATCTCAATACCTTTCCAATGAGCTATAGAACACAATATTTGAGTGAGAAATGAAGGAGATACAGTAGTTTTAGTGTGCTGATTCTGTTTTGGCCGAGAGCAATGGAAATGGGGGAGGAAATGCTTTTGCTTTCTTGTGTTGGTGGAATAATGTGGTGGATAATGATGGGTTGTTTTGATATTTTGCTAGGTTAATAATAAACAAAGGAGTTAGTGGAAGATGATCTCACCATTTGCCATGTGTTGGTGATTTGTGGTGAGATGAGATCATCCCTAGTTAACTATATAATTAACTAGCCATTCCTTCCTAACTATCACTTGGTTTCTTGTTTGATCAACCATCCACTTGCCTTGCCACTTGCAAAGGTATTTACAAGAGTCGTTATTCATTTCTTTGTCCGGTTATCACTCAATCTCGTTGATCGTTTGGTTAAATACCTTAATGGTTTTATTGATAAAATCTTCTTGGTATTTTTAATACCTAAATTAATTCTCCTTTATAATCCTTGAATTTAAAATCCTTCATCTTAATATTAATTCCTTAAATCCCTTAATGTCTAGTGGAAATCTCGGGGAAAAATAAAAGTGCTCGTTTTCAAAATCCGACAGCTTTTACATACACTTATTTTCTTTATGGAATACTAATACGATCTTAGAATTTCCATAACAGTACTCCTATATATCGTGGTCTGATAATTTTTCTTAATCAGCATTGTCAGCAAAAGTTACTATTCATCCGGGTTTCAAAAATCTCCAAAAATTGGGGTTATTACAGTCTCCCCTCCTTAAAAGGATTCCGTCCCGGAATCAGATAGAAAACAGTTGGGGATGCTTTTCTAGCATTGTGCCTTCTCACTCTCTAGTCAATTTTCCACATTATGGTTCTACCACCAAACTCTGACTAGTTTGATAACCCTTCTCCTAAGCACTTGTCCCTTTTCGATCTATAACCCTTCCTGGTTGCTCCATATAGGTTACGTCTGGTTGCATGTCTATGCGCTCATATGCCCCTATTTATCTGGCATCCGAATTACATTTTCTTAACATTGATACGTGGAACACGTTATGAACTTTCTACATATTCGGGGGTAGGGCTAGCTCATATGCTATCTTCCCAATATGTCTTAATATATCCAAGGGTCCAACAATTCGTGGACTTAGCTTCCCTTTCTTTCCGAACCTCATCCTTCCTTTCCAAGGGAATACCTATAACAACACTAGGTCCCCCACTTCCTATTCCTTGTCCTTTCGTGTCAAATCAACATACTTCGTGTTCCCATCTTGGGCTACTACCAGCCGTCCTCTGATTAAAATCTATTATATCCTTGATCCTTTGGACTACTGCGGGTCCGAGCATCTTGCGCTCTACAACTTCATCCTAACATAAGGGAGATCGACATTGTCTTCCCTCAAGGATCTCATAAGGCGATATCTCAATACTGACATATGATCTATTATCGTAAGAAAACTCAATCCGTGTTAAGTGATCATTCCAAATTCTTTCAAGTCTATTGCACAGACTCTCATTATAGCTTTTAACATTAGAGCTTTTGCTTCTCAATACCCATTATTTTCCAGTTCGTAATCGCTACTACCTTCCGTTCCTAATATTATACTGGTTATACTTTTGCTCGTTAGCGTTCTATAACCTTTTAATAACCATGCCAACCTTAGTATCACAAATGTGTTTCCATTCCGAATACTACCACAACTTTATTACTCCTTTTTCAGCTATTTCTATTTTCGAAAGCTTAATCCTTCATATTGAAGTAAAAGAATTTATTGAGAGATCACTATGATCATGAACACTTGTTATATCGCATAGTTAGTACAGAAGGTGGCCAGCCTTTAGTACTTGACAAGCAATTAAATAATAGATGGTATCCTACTAGGCTTCTATCACACAGATAGATAGTCATTCGGCAATACCTCCCCTTTCTGGAAGGGTTGTTCTTCTCAGCTTACATGAAATGAAAAGAAGAGAAAAGAACGAATTGAAGAGAATTGTATATATGAAAAAATATACTGCCACAAAATATCTGGCTTGGAACCTACCTCTGAACTATAGAGGTTTGTCATAGGAGAACAAAACATATATGTATTTATATCAACATCAAGTATTATAGCATCGCATTTCACATGCCTAAATATTTTCGCCATTCCGTCCATCATTCTATGGACCCATGCTCTTCCTCGAGCTTATACACAATCACCTTTGAAACTCCCTCGATATCGAAAATCGAATCTGGGATCTCATTCTAGACCTCATCGTTACTAGAATCCATTTCTATACCGCAACCTTCTTCGTATGGGTAATACTACTCTTTATCGATAAGAAGGAATAAATATATCATAGGTAGATAATCGACTTAATTAGTCTATCAATGATAACTTATACACCCCCACGGCCCGATTAGTGGTACTTACTCTCAACATCCATTCCAATACAACTCTCACGGTTGTAAGTAATCAGCTCATTACTCTCAGAATCATTCCTGCATTACTATGTCCCACCGTTGACCTACTGTAGTCATTCGTTTTCCATGAAGTTTTGATAGCTAACCATACGGAGTCCATTCATATCATATCGAATTCTTCTAAGGAGGTAACATGATCACCGTTCTTGATTCATGAAGAACACTCCTGATCCTGACGTACATTCATGACGTGAAGCAGATAAAATTGCAGAAGAGTTTCAATGAAAGCAATGATAGCAGGTTAATACCATTCTTAATCATATGCCTTCAATAGAAGACTTAACTCAAAGGTTTGTTTAGTCCTTTTTTTTTTGAAACATGGTCCAGGCTCATTCTCAAGATAGTATCTCCTGAGATAGATAGCCCGCTCATGGCGATTACACGAATTAAACCTTTACCAACTACTATTACGGTTGGGTATTGCACAGTCATCAGAAGGAATGTCAATCTTCCAAACCATAATACAACCTTCATAGCTTTAACCATCATCACGGTATTCCTTTGGCACAAGCGCCTATAATTATCCTCTTACCTTTAAAGTGTCGGCCACCTCTTTGGCCTTTCCTGATAGTAAAATTTCCTTACAGTCAATGTCATTTTAACCACCTCCAAATAAATTTTCTACCTTATTTCAATCACAGCTTATGCGAAAATGCTTTTCTTTAATATCTGATGAGTAAATAAAAAAAAATATCCCCATTTTTCCATAAGTTATTGCCTCAATCTTTAGAGGTTAAACACTGTCACGACTGACTCTCAATCATACTTAGAACATCTTTTATCTTAGGTCCTAATTGCCCTGAACAATTTCGACCTTTACTGGTTCAATCCATACTTTCTCGTGGTTTAACACGTGCCCCACTTGGCATCATTATAATTATGTCATATTTCCTTTATCAACATTTTTATTCTTGAGAATTTCGAATATTTCCTTTCTCCTTGTAAAACCTCTAAGGTTATCCTTCAATCGTTCCTCCTGTATTCCCTATATACAGGGCATATCAAAATACCATTTACTAATACTAGAACCATTGTCTATATACTTCTGAAAAATTTCTCCACTGATCCTTAAAGGTTATTATTACCTTAATCCTTTCCAATTCATACTGTCAAAACTCATACTATCCCTATTAAGGGTGAAATGCCAACCTTTATGCATTCCCCTAGGATTCGTTTTAAGTTACCGATGTTCTATCCTTAATTCCACCTTTAAAAAGGTAAAAGCATCCTTCCATGGATAAATAAAGTCATATATCCCTGATAAGGGTATCTTATTCAATCATTTCCACCTCGATAGTCTATACCGAATTTCACAATAGCATCCTTATTCAAGTTAAGGTCAATCCACATGGCCTCCAAAAGATAAAAATGGTTATCCGCTTTTCTTTCCTGATTTGGTAATGATCACATGGATGATCTGGAAGATATTGGTCGTGTTCAATGTGAACTTCTTCTTAATAAATCCTTATTTACTTTTGTTGTTTATCTCAACAGTCATCTCAATGTTGGGATATCTTTCATACCTGGCGTCTCCCTTCCTGGGTATCAAGCCACCGGTCTTACACTTCACATTCTTGAAGGTCACTTCCTTCATCCAATTTTCCTAATTTCTTACTTCCTTGTCTCCTCAGTCTATCCGCGTCTCAATATTTATCCTTCGAACTATCTCAAGGTTTCCTCAAATCCTCCCAACTTACAGGGGATAAAATATATTTATCTCTTATGCCTTCAACCATCAATTTAACTCATGGTGAATCACCCTCATCCTGACGATTACATACTTTTCTATTTCTATTGCTACGAGTCTTTAGGGTTTCCTCATACCCAACTTCCTTATCATTCCTCAAACTCTATTGCCTTTATATTCCTTTCCACTTCAGTTTCTTATTATTTTCCTTTCTCTTATCATTATTTCATGAACCAACACAACATAAGCATTGATTTCAAATATCCCGTCATTCTGGATTCGTGTCCTCAGAACGAATCTTGATAACTTTTACAACTTAGATTCATAATTCATCATACTCATCCACTTTTGTTCTAGCTCCAAAGCTTTTACACTACCTCCATAACCTTGGGAAGTACTTTCCCGAAAATAATTGTCTGAACTTAAATCAGTTTATTTATAATCTCTTGCTCCGTGCCTTCCTTGGCCTTTCACCAGCGGGTGGCCTCTCTCTTAGGAGGGTAAGTGACAAAAATAGTCTTTTGTGATTCGTCAATCATTTAGAATCTCAAATGATTCCTGTATTTCCTTTAGCCAGGCTCTTGCCTCGACTGGGTCAGCTTGTTCCTTGGAACTCTGAGAGCTTAGCGACTTAAAGGTCCTGAAAGAATTTTTCACCGCATTGTTTCCTCAGGGTGGTGGTTGGGGATAATAGTCTAAGTTCTGTCTAGACTGGTCCATAAATTGTCGTATAGGAGTACCATCTCGGGTCTCCTTTCCTTACTCGACTTTCTGTTTCCTTAGTATGAAATGTTTCAACCTTCTCCCATAATCGGGGTTATCTTATACATTAAAAACCTTGTTTTCCACTCTATTATGTTATGGGTTCTTTCTTTCTTGATGGCAACCTCCCTGACTATCACATTCAGGGTTTGCCCTAAATCTTATTCCTTAAACTATGGCTCTCATCTAAGTTCTCATCCTTAAGCTCTTAAACTTTTGGAACCCAATTTCTGTAGGAACACCTCACTATCCCCTTATCATCTTTCTCGGTGTGGATTTCTTCTCCAGTCATTGACTCTCTGCCTTCATTCATCACTTTTTCTGGCACAATATGTTCTTTTCCAAAAATTCGGTCTGTATTGTAATCTCAAACAGCTTTTCGGTACCGGCTCCGGTTACCTTCAGTTCTATTTCCATTTTCTCAAAATCTCTTATAAACTATCCCAAAGACATTATCATCTTGGGTCTCTCCTTTTTACTAAGGGCATCAGCCACCACATTGGCTTTCCCCGAATGATAAAGAATCTCCCAATCATAATTCTTGATTAGCTCTAACCGCCTCCTCTGGCGTATGTTGAGCTCTTTCTACGTAAAAATGTACTAGAGCTCTTATGGTTTGTGTAAATCTTGCACTTCTCTCCATACAAGTAGTGCCTCCAATCTTTAGGGAAAAACTATTGCCACGAGCCCAAGCTCATGGGTGGGGATATCGAATTTTATATTCCCTTAATTGTCTTGACGCGTACGCGATTACCTTGCTGTGCTGTATATGAAGCACCCTAATTCCTTATGCGAAGCGTCACTATATATCACAAAATCTCATTTTCCATCCGGCAACGCCAACATAGGGAACGTCACCAACCTTTGCTTCGGTTCTTAAAAGTTGTTCTCGCATTTCTCTGTCCATTCGAACTTCTCAGTCTTACGAGTAAGCCGCGTTAAAGGGGCTATTATCTTTACAAACTTGAACGAACCTCCGGTAGTGACCGGCCAATCCTACCTCTGGTAGTTTCCCTAACCATGGTCATCAATTCCTCAGTGGTCCTTTATTCATTATTGTCAGGATCCTCCACGGGATCCTCCTCAGCAACAATCCCTTCTAGGACAACATCCTCAACCGCTACATCCTCAATATGAACATCATCCGGTCCTGCGTTAGGACGCTCTATCGGATCCACAATCCGATCTCCAATTAGTAATAAAACATCATCGCGTTGTTGCTCCTCAACCTCAGGGTTCGGAGTCCCGCTACCATATACGATAACGAACTACTCTTCTATCACGATATTTATATGGGTTCTCATAAGGGTTTTAACTGTCAGTACTACGTTAGGTAGCCCGACTATGAACTTGGCAAGAGTTCTTATTATCTTAGTTATTATCTTAACGTCACATCATCTCTGAGGTTTATAACGCTTAGCTCTGATACCACTTCTGTAACACCCCCAAATCCGGGGTCGGGGATCCGGGTTGTCACGAGTTCCATTTCCCTTAATAACACCCAATCTTAATAATTAATCAACTACTCTGTACTGTGACCCCACAATAAACACACACACCACACGTTATAGTCTCAGAGATGAACATCCAAAAATAATCACAAGTCATTTTATTCCACAATTATCTGCCAATATACCTTAAAAGGTTTTCTGAATAAATTTACATTTTCTTTGCCATTATTACAATTCATAAGTATACATAAATCTGGTACATCAAAAGTTGAAGCCTAGTCTATTGGTAGTTCCTACCTTAGCTACAGCGACTTCAACGCCTATAGGAAGCTGCAGAACGTTTCCTATCCGCTCGCGAATTGGGAGCTTGGTCATGTTCATCTTGTCTATCTGATGTTGTGTGATGAAAGAAGAAAGCAAGGGTGAGCAGCAAGCCCACCAAAATAATATGTATAATAATTTACAATATATGAGCCTTCTCATAGTACTCATGAAATTCTTGGTCAAAAGAAATGAACCAAGTTTGATATCTTAATGCGATGAAGTCGCAAAATATTCAGTATATATACATATATACTTTTCAAAATCTTGGAAGTCCTCTTCCATGCATAATATACACAGAGTTCCAGTGTATAACTGTATAAAAATATCGTTGCAAGGTGATCTCATGTATCTAACCTTGTCTCAACATTTTTCTGAAAATCTTTGTCATGCATAAGATAATCATTTACTAGATATAAGTTTAAAAGATGAAGTTACAAGATACTCCAATATACTTATATCTTTTCCAAATACTACTTGAACTACCACCGTTCAAGTTATAATTAGTTTCAAAAGTTCACCACGTAGATGAGACTACAAGACCAGATTTGAATAGATTAAATCTTTAAAATATCATCAAAATAAAATGAAGTTACGAGATACTTCATTTGATGCAAACATCATTTTGAAAACTTGACCCTGCCAACACTCAACAATCGCCCAACCGTAGCCTTTCTATCGAAGTGCTCTGGGTAGTGTTGCAGAAATATCCAATTGGATGATGAACTCATTACGGGAGTTTGCCGCGCCAGGAAGACCACTTACGATGATCAGTCGTAGTAGTGCAACCCCACCATTTTCTACATGTAGAGGAGAACCTGTCGGATTTACTTGTCAACCGAACACTGAACTCCTAAGGAATGGACCGCCTTAGCGGAACTTCCAGGCCATTTGGGCCAATATAATAAGGCTGGGCTGGCGCCACTCGACCACTTACGCCACTCCTAGTTCAGATGAAATCCATGACTCTGAAACGTAAAGCTCGTTCCCCCTTTCCCCAAGTAGAAACTTGTTGATACGGCTCCACCAAGAAGTCGTATCTAGTTGGAAAGGAGAACTCACCGATATTTCCCAGGCGATGCCTGTTAATGGATTAACTTGTTCCAAGAATTTTACTTCCCGAGTGTTGGGTAAGTAATCGATTCATTTAACAAAACAGCAACCTTGTTGCGAATATAAAACACACCATAGAGCCGGATCCCTCAGGTTTTGAGCGAGTATTTAAATCCCCTTCGAAAGGAGGATCTTAAATATAAAAATGAGTTTTGGGATCCGCTCTAACTTTTAAAAATTCATTTTGAAGACTCGCAAAACATTTTTAAGAATGTTTCGGAGTGATGCTGATTTAACAAAATAAATCAGTCCCAATATATTAGAAAATATCTGAATATTATTATTTAAATAATATTTCCATAAAGAATAATCTTTATAAAAATAATTGAAGTAGAAGTTTTGAAACTTATACTTGAAATGAATATTAAATATCCAAAGATATACCTATACGAAAGTACTATCTTTATTTGAATAATCAAAAGTGAGTTTGATTATCGACACCTTATTCTTTAATAAAATAAAGAATATATCTCAGCAAATAATCGGAGTCATAGATCCTCAAATGAATATTCAAATAATATTCAATAAATAAAATAAGCTGAGTCATAAGCCCTCGAATGAATATTCGAAATAATATTCAATAAATAAATAAGCTGAGTCATAAGCCCTCGAATGAATATTCGAAATAATATTCATTAAATAATAAGCTGAGTCATAATACCTCGAATGAATATTATAAATAATATTCATTAAATAAAGTAAAGGAGTCATACATCCTCAAATGAATATCCAAGTAATATTCAATAAATAATATAAAGGAGTCATAAGTCCTCTAATGAATATTCAAGATAATATTCATTAATAAAATAAAGTTATCGAATAAACCTTATTCGATTAATAGTTTTGAAAACTATAACCATATATATATATATAATATATATATATATAAATCTACTCGGGATCCTCGACTCCCGGGTTTAGAAAATGTTTTCACCTTTTGGGTCCCTATATTAAGGGTATATACAAATTACCGCTATCCTCTAGCATAGGTATTATCAACTGAATCAACAGATATATATGGAACGAATACGAAACAGGCATGCATATATACCATATCACATGCTACAATATATCGCAAAAATTTGCTAATAACAAATATGCATTTATCGCAAGATCATGCATATACACATATAGATCACAACAACAGTTATAACGGGTAGAAAACTTGCCTGAGCGACTGGGGGTGATAAAAGGCTCGGGACGAGTCTGGTAACCTATAAACAACAAGTAAGTTGGAATTAAACCAAAGTCACTTGTAAATCTATACTCTAACTACCTTAGACTCTAATGCTCGCTTTGCGCTTACTGATTCTCTTAAGTCACTCGAGTACCCTCGGCTCCACCATTTTTTATAATTTAACCTATTACAAGTTTTAAGGCGATTCCTTCGCGAGTGTCATACCAACTGCCTAACACTCTTACCATAATTGTTTCATACACTAATTAACCCTTTTTGGTCTTTAACCTATGTTTCAAAGTAAGGCGAGGGGAAAAGTTTCATTCGCGAAACGCCGTTACTTAAAACGGTCGTTTCTCCTAAACCGTACATCGGAATCAAACGAACTATATATCAAAACGAAGCTCGTAACATGAACTATCTAAACATGCTAATGGTCATAATCTAGCAGGGAGTTCTCGGGTCCAAATGTTATGAACAAAAGCAGTCTAAAGTAAATCGGACATTACGACGGCTATGTTTACGTGATTACCAATGTTTAAACTACTCCAATTAACCACCAACCAACTCATAACCATCAATACAACAAAACTTCACCTAAACCATACCACATCAGTCCATAATCTCCAAGGTTTTCAACTCAAACAACCACAATCAAGACCTATGAACTATAATCAAGCATCAAGCTTCAATTACCAAAACACTTCCAAATCAAACCAAACTACTAATAATCACAATCCATGCTTCTCATTTCACAAACCAACCATTAAACTTACTAACAAATAAAGTAAAGGCTAGGGTTTGAAGTTTATACCTTCCTTGGGAGGTGTTAAGTTGCTAGGAAGCCTTAGGGAGCCTCCTACAAGCTTGATCTTTCCAAAGAAATCAAGAACACAAAGTTAGGCTTTGAAGTTTCTAAAAGTCCGATTTAAAGAACTGTAAAAATGAGGGTCTTACCATGATTATTTGGACGAGACTTGTGAACAAGAGTTGTAGGCCATCTCAATACCTTTCCAATGAGCTATAGAACACAATATTTGAGTGAGAAATGAAGGAGATACAGCAGTTTTAGTGTGCTGGTTCTGTTTTGGCCGAGAGCAATGGAAATGGGGGAGGAAATGCTTTTACTTTCTTGTGTTGGTGGAATAATGTGGTGGATAATGATGGGTTGTCTTGATATTTTGCTAGGTTAATAATAAACAAAGGAGTTAGTGGAAGATGATCTCACCATTTGCCATGTGTTGGTGATTTGTGGTGAGATGAGATCATCCCTAGTTAACTATATAATTAACTAGTCATTCCTTCCTAACTATCACTTGGTTTCTTGTTTGATCAACCATCCACTTGCCTTGCCACTTGCAAAGGTATTTACAAGAGTCGTTATTCATTTCTTTGTCCGGTTATCACTCAATCTCGTTGATCATTTGGTTAAATACCTTAATGGTTTTATTGATAAAATCTTCTTGGTATTTTTAATACCTAAATTAATTCTCCTTTATAATCCTTGAATTTAAAATCCTTCATCTTAATATTAATTCCTTAAATCCCTTAATGTCTGGTGGAAATCTCGGGGAAAAATAAAAGTGCTCGTTTTCAAAATCCGACAGCTTTTACATAAACTTATTTTCTTTATGGAATACTAATACGATCTTAGAATTTCCATAACAGTACGTCTATATATCGTGGTCTGATAATTTTTCTTAATCAACATTGTCAGCAAAAGTTACTATTCATCCGGGTGTCAAAAATCTCCAAAAATTGGGGTTATTACATTAACCAAAGCCAACCTCTGTGGGAATGAACTAGAAAAGATTCTATACTACTTGCGAACTCGTATACTTGCGTGTATTATTAGCGCGTGTTTAGCGACTAACAATTTTTTGGTGCCGCTTTCGGGGACTGGAGTGTTAATTTATAGTTTACGTGCTTTCCATCAGTGGTCGTTAAAGTTCATTGACTCGAACATTGTTACTTATTTGTTTCCTTGCATTATTTCAGTTACTCTAGCGAGGGTGTATGCATACGCGTTCGCGTACTTGTAAGATAACACTGGATAAAGCCGAGGAAGAACTTGTGGTGGTTCGAAGGGAAATTGTTGATGAAGAAAAGAAGGTAGAAGAAGAAGAGAAAATCGAGGAACCAGCTTTAGTAGAGATGGGTGATCAAACAGAAAATCCTAAGGCTTTGATGGACTATTCTCAGCCTAAGATAAATGACATTCAGTCAAGCATCATCAGGCCAGCCATCAGGAAAAATACTTTTGAGATAAAGTCAAGCACGATTCAGATGATACAGATCTCAGTTTAGTTTGGAGGTTCTCCTATTGAAGACCCCAACATGCACATCAGGGATTTCATCGAGATCTACGACACTTTCAAATTCAATGATGTGATTGAAGATGCTATCAAGCTACGACTTTTCCCATTCTCTCTGAGGGACAAAGCTAAGTGTTGGTTACATTCTCTACCAGCAGTGTCTATCACCACTTGGGAAGATCTTGCTCAAAAGTTTGTCACTAAATTCTTCCCTATGGCAAAGACTGTTGCAATCAGGAATGCTCTTACTCAGTTTGCTCAGCAAACTGGAGAATCTCTGTGTGAGGCTTGGGATCGATATAAGGAGATTCTAAAGAAGTTCCCACACCATGGCATACCCAATTGGATGATTATTAATTGCTTCTATAATAGATTGGGTGCTACTTCTAGACCCATGCTTGATGCAGCATCAGGAGGAGCCTTGTGGGCTAAAAGCTACGATGAATCTTATGAACTTATTGAACTGATGGCTGCTAATGAGTACCAGGATCCTTCCCAGAGACTGACTCAGGAAAAGGTAGCAGGAATTCTGGAGTTGGATGCCGCAACTGCTATAGCTGCCCAACTTAAGGATTTGACGATGAAGGTGGACACTTTGGCTAATTATAGAGTTAATCATATCGCTAGTGTCTGTGAGCTTTGTGCTGGTGCCCATAAGACTAATCAGTGCACAATTTCTAGTGAATCAGCTCAGTTTGTGAGCAACTTTCAGCATTCGCAGCAACCTGTGCCAACTACTTATCATCCCAACAACCGCAATTATCCTAATTTCAGTTGGAGCAACACTTAGAATGTGGTTCAACAGCCTTATCAGCAGTATCCAGCTAAGCAATACAACCCCCTTAGTTTTCAACAACCTCAATATGCACCGAGACAACAACTCCAGCTGCAACAAGCTAATGAAAAATCTGAATTAGAGGAGTTGAAGCTAATGTGCAAAAGTCAAGCCATTTTTATCAAGACCTTGGAAAATCAAATTGGTCAAATTGCCAATGCCTTGCTTAATCGTTATCCTGATACACTACCCAGTGACACTGAAGTGCCAGGAAATGAGGAAGCTAAGGAGCTGGTAAATGCAATCACTTTAAGGTCTGGAAAGGTTGCGAATCCCGAACAAACTCAAGTGTTGACTAAAGAAGCCGAGGCTGAGAAAGAAGTAGAGCAGCGGGAAGTAGAAGTGGAACCAAGGAAGACTACTGTTGAGCACACTCTTCTTGAGGGTAATACAGTGGAGAAATAGATATATCCTCCACCGCCTTTTCCTAAGCGGCTGCAGAAGAAAAAGCTGGACAAGTAATTTGAGAAGTTTCTGGAGGTGTTCAAGAAACTTCATATCAACATACCCTTCACTGAGACTCTTGAGCAGATGCCTAGTTATGCAAAGTTTATGAAAGGTATTCTCTCTCAGAAAGTGAAGCTAGATGATTTAGAGACAGTCGCTCTTACGGAGGAATGCAGTGCTGTGTTGCAACAGAAGTTGCCTCCGAAGGTTAAAGATCCAGGAAGCTTCACTATTCCGTGTACTATTGGAAAAGTGTATTTTGACAGATGCTTATGTGACTTGGGAGCTAGCATCAATCTGATGTCTTTGTCAATCTTCAAGCAGTTGGACTTACCTGATCCAAAACTGACTTATATGACCTTGCAGTTGGCCGACCGTTCTATTACATATCCGTGAGGTATTGTGGAGGATGTCGTGGTAAAGGTTGATAAATTCATCTTCCCTACTGATTTCGTAATTCTTGATTTCGAGGAAGATAAGAAGATTCCCATAATCTTGGGAAGACCTTTCTTGCCTACTAGCCGAACCTTGATAGATGTGCAGAAGGGTGGGCTCACAATGCGAGTGTTGGATTAGGATATAACTTTTAATGTGTTCAATGCTATGAAATTTCCTACGAAAAATGAGGAGTGCATAAAGATGGAGTTGGTCGATTCTGTAGTTACCTCAGAACTGGACCAATTGCTAAGGTTCGATGCCTTAGAAAAAGCCTTATTGGGAAATTCAGATAGCGAAGATGACGAAGGTGAAGAACAATTGCAGTATTTGAATGCTTCTCCCTAGAAGAGGAAGATAGATATGCCTTTCGAATCTCTTGGAATGGAGGAATTGAACAAAGCTCCTAAACGCCTCAAGCCATCTATTGAGGAAGCTCCCACTCTTGAGCTTAAGCATTTACCTGAGCATTTGAGGTTTGCGTTTTTAGGTGATGCATCTACTTTGCTTGTTATCATTTTATTTGACCTTTCAGGTAGTGATGAGGAAAAGCTTCTGAGGATTTTGAGAGAGTTCAAATCGGCAATTGGCTGGACTATAGCAGATATAAAGGGAATCAACCCTTCTTGTTGCATGCATAAAATTCTGCTAGAGGAAGATAGCAAGCCTACGGTCGAGCAACAAAGTTGACTTAATCCAATCATGAAGAAAGTAATGAAGAAGGAAATTCTCAAGTGGCTAGATGCAGGGATCATCTATCATATTTCTGACAGTTCTTGGGTAAGCCCGGTTCAATGTGTGTCAAAGAAAGGTGGTATTACTGCGGTAACAAATGAGAAGAATGAGCTTATTCCTACTAGAACACTCACGGGGTGGAGAGTTTGCATGGACTACAGAAAGCTGAACAAATCCACTAGGAAGGATCACTTCCCTTTGCCCTTCATTGACCAGATGCTTGATAGATTGGCTGGTCATGAGTACTACTATCTGCTGGATGGCTACTGGAGTTACAATCAGATTTGTATCGCTCCAGAATATCAGGAAAAAACAACCTTCACTTGTCCATTTGGTACTTTCTCCTTTAGACGAGTTTCTTTTGGTCTGTGTAGTACACCAGCCACATTTCAGATATGTATGATGGCCATTTTTTTTGATATGATTGGCCAGAACGTGGAGGTGTTCATGGATGACTTTTCAGTATTTGGCGATTCTTTTGATGAATACTTGCAAAATTTTGGACACGTTCTCAAGAGGTGTGTTGAGACCAATTTGGTTCTCAATTGGAAGAAATGTCACTTTATGGTACGACATACCATTATTTTTGGGCACAAGGTTTCTAGTAAAGGTCTTGAGGTGGACAAGGCCAAGGTGGGGGTCATTGAGAATCTTCCTCCACCCATTTCTGTTAAGGGAATTCACAGTTTTCTTGGTCATGCGGGTTTCCACAGGCGTTTCATCAAAGACTTTTCTAAGATTTCGAAGCCATTGTGTAGTTTGCCAGAAAAAGATGTTTCTTTCAAGTTTGATGATGAGTGCCTTACAGCTTTTGAGACATTCAGGAAGAGTTTAATCACGGCACCTATCATAACTGCACCTGATTGCAGCCAACCTTTTGAGATGATGTGTGATGTAAGTGACTATGTAGTTGGAGCAGTTCTTGGACAAAGGAAGAACAACATATTTCATGTGGTTTACTATGCTAGTAAGACCCTAAATGGTGCTCAATTGAATTACACTACTACGGAGAAAATACTTTTGTCTATTGTCTATGGTTTTGAGAAATTTCAATCTTATCTACTTGGGACTAAGGTGACAGTTTTCAATGATCACGTTGCGATTCAATGTCTCGTCTCAAAGAAGGAATCGAAGCCTAGATTGATTAGATGGGTTCTTTTGCTTCAAGAATTTGAACTAGAGCTCAAGGACAAAAAGGGGACTGAAAATCAAGTCGCTGATCATCTCTCGCGCTTAGAAAATCCTTCATTGGATAAGACATTGATAAATGAGTCTTTTCCCGACGAGTAGCTGTTTGGAGTGCAAGAAGAAGAACCATGGTTTGAAGACATTGTGAACTACCTGGTAAGTAATATCATGCCTCCCGATTTATCTTATGCTCAAAGGAAGAAGTTTCTACATGAAGTGAAGTGGTATATGTGGGATGAGCCATTTCTTTTTCGTCAAGGAGCTGACCAAATCATTAGGAGATGTATTCCTTATAGCGAAACGGGGGGGATTTTGCAAGATTGGCACTCAAGGGCTTATGGAGGATATTATGGTGGAGAAAAGACAACAACTCGTGTTCTTCAAGCAGGATTCTTTTGGCCGACATTGTTTAAAGATGCTCACCAGTTCGTTTTGAAATGTGATCGATGTCAACGTGTGGGTAATATGTCTAAGAAGGATGAGATGTCTCTTAATGTGTTTCTAGAGGTTGAGGTCTTCGATGTTTGGGTAATTGACTTGATGGGGCCATTTATCTCATCTTGTAATAATTAGTATATCTTATTGGCAGTTGATTATGTGTCGAAATGGATTGAAGTTAAGGTGTTGCCAACGAACGATGAGAAAGTGGTGCTTAATTTTCTTCACAAGCAGATATTCACAAGGTTTGGAATTCCAAGAGTCATAATCAGTGATGAGGGGTAGCATTTTTGCAATTGCAAGTTCACCGCTATGATGAAAAGGTATAATGTGAACCATCGCATTGCAACGGCTTATCATCCTCAGACAAATGGTCAAGCTAAGGTGTCTAACAGAGAGATCAAGTGCATTTTAGAGAAAGTTGTGTGTTCGTCGAGGAAAGATTGGTCTTTGAAGCTTGATGAAGCTGTTTGGGCATATAGAACAGCATATAAGACTCCATTGAGAATGTCGCTATTTCAGTTGGTTTATGGTAAGGGGTGTCATTTTCCTGTAGAGCTCGAGCATAAGGTATATTGGGCTTTGATAAAATTGAATCTTGACTTGGATATGGTAAAGAAGAGGATGCTTCAATTGAATGAACTCGACGAGTTTCGACTTCAAACTTATGAGAATAATAAAATGTACAAGGAGAAAGTCAAGAGGTGGCATGATAGGGGTCTAGTGCTCAAATCATTTGTGTCGGGGCAACAAGTTCTTTTGTTCAACTATTGTCTCCGTCTGTTTCCTGAAAAGTTGAAGTCAAGATGGTCAGGGCCGTTTATTGTCAAAACTGTGTTTCCACATAGAGCGGTGGAAATTTTTGAGAATGATCTGGGCCAAGCATTCAAGGTAAATGGTTAGAGGTTGAAGCATTACTATGGTGACACGGTAAACCGTGAGGTGGTTAGTACTGTTTTATTGTCCATTTGATCTCGAGATTCTACGTCAAGCTAGCAACGTAAAAGAAGCGCTTCTTGGGAGGCAACCCAAGTTTGTTGTACATTAGTAGGTAAAAAAAATCAGAAAAAGAAAAAAATTCAGGGCCAACTATAGAAGCTGGGCGCGCCGCGCTGACCAAGCGTAAGGCCGCGCCGTTTTTCCAGTAGCCAAGCGCGCCCGCGCAGATTTAGTGCGCGGCCGCACCGGTTTTCCAAAGAGTAAGCGCGCCCACACTGTCCTAGCGCGCGCCCGTGCTGGGTCTCTTATCGAAAAAAATAGCAGTTTACAATGTAATTTCGGGACTTTTAATCAAAAATCAATTCCAACCCAATTTTTACTCTTCCACATCCCATAATTCCCTCTCCCAATCAGTTCCATTATTCCCACAATTCCCATAATTAATTCCCACTTCTATTCCATACTAATTTCTCACCTCTCCACCTATAAATACATACACTTATACACAACTTTTTCACCAATTCACAAATTCTCAAACACAAATATCTCTCAACACTTTACTTTTATTCTCTCTCGTTTAATCCCAATGGCACCCAAGAGACAAAGAACACAAGTAAGCAGCAGCACCACCGATTCTTCATCTGCGGGTGGTGTGAGGCCAAGGTTTTCTACTCCTGAGGCTGAAGAGGAGTATACAAGGCTTCTCCCGAAGCCTATTGCTAAGGAGCGAGGTTTTCTGCCATCAGGGAAGGATGGTAAGCTGTTGGAGATGATTCTTGAGATGGGATGGGTTCCTTTTTGTGAGGCTCCCGCTGATTTGCCCATGAGTATTGTGCGAGAGTTCTATGCTAACGCCAAGGTGGAGAAGAATGGCTTCACGGTGGTTCGAGGGAGGACTGTGAAGTATACTGCAGAGGCTATCGGGACGGTGATTGAGTAGCCTGCAAGGAAGGTGGGTCAGGACACTTGGAACAATAAGACTCCGGAGGACTTTAATTTGGATCTCATCATTGCTACTCTGTGTGTGCCTGAGACTCGGTGGAAGTTCAAGAGGGAAACTACTAATTACTCCACGTTCCCTGCGTCGTGCATGAACAGGTTTGCACGGGTTTGGAACTCGTTTATTTGTGCTAATATCATGCCATCTTCGCATGTGCATGAGATTATTGTGGAGCGTGCTCGTCTGCTGTGGGGGATTCTTCAGGGTGATTACATTGATTTGGGGATGGTAATTTATCAGGGGACCTTGAGATTCATGAGAGGAGGTACTACAGGTGCTATTCCATATGCGTCTGTTGTGACGAAGTTGTGCATGGCAGTTGGTGTTCATTGGCCTGCACCTGAACAGCTATAGCTTCCTATACTCATATTGACAGTTCTACGCTGCATAGTATGGTCGAGTGGGGAGGAGGTAAACCCGATCCTAAGGGGCTTGGTTACATATTTGATCATCTGATAAGAGGTGTGCCCCGCGATCAGATGTATGCAGGTGGTACGCAGCAAGCAAGTAAGGCAGCTTGGAGGGCTCAGCTAGGAGATGAAGCTGGTTCGTCATAGCAGTATTAGCATGAGGCAGCAGAGGTTGGAGCTGGTTTGAGTTCGACGCAGTATAGGCATCTAGCGCGGAGGATGGATGCAATGCACGACATCTATAGTCGATTTACACACGATCTCACCCAAGCACTTGGGACAGCTTTCAGAGCCACCGCTGTTGACATCCAGTGACCATTTTTTGGTGAGGATTATGTGTATCTACCTCCGGACACGCCTGACACTCCACCCGTTGAGGGTGATGATTCTAATTTGCAGTAGGTATGCCTGAATTCCTTACTATTACTTTTACTGAGGACAGTGAATATTTTAAGTTTGGGGGTGGTAGTTAAAGGAATATGTTTTTGTGTGAGTCACATATGGTTGCATGATCATGATAGTTTAGTTTATATAGTTTGCATATTTTGCCATGTAGTTTTTTTATTTATTTTGGTAGTTAAGGATATATTGTTCATATAGTTTTCATGCATTTGCATTATAACATGATCCCTTAGATGATTTTTTCGATTAATTGGTGATATTAATGATATTGTAGTGATGTCGTATTTAGTAATGTTAAGTCTTGTCGAATTAATTTGCATGCTAGAGACACTGGTATTTCACTAAGTCTTATAGGTTGCTAGAGTGTTAGATCATGGTCATGGTTTGTTTGTTTGTCAAGGTGTAATCGCTTGTTTATATTTAGAATTTAGGATATTCTCTTAATAACAAAACACATGGACATTTAGAAATTGGAGAAAATTGGATTTCATTGCTAGTTATGTGGCTAGGTGTCAAATGACTAGTAGTCGGCTCATATTTTTATGAGTAGTCTAGGGTTGAGCGAGATGGAGCGAAGCACACTCGTTCAGAAATTCGTTGAAAAAAAATAGAAAAAAAAATAGAAAAAAAGAAAAAAGAAAAAAGAAAAAAAGAAGAATAAGTGTTATATATAATTGATCATGAGTGGGCTCTTTAGTAATCGAGTTATTAAGTTCTTAAGGGACTTTGTGCCTAGTGACCTAAGGCTTTTATAGTCTGGGATCCGCTAACCTAACGATCACTACATGGATCCTATCGTATAAGTCTTTAGTGGACCTCACTCATTGCATGATCAAATAAGCATACTTGTATTGTTTTATTCTGAATAAAGGCATGAATCTGTATAAAACTCCAATATAAGAATTGAAGTGTTAAAGGTTATTTTGAGTCTTTGAGTCTAGCTTTTTATTTTATTTATAACCTTGTGATTGCCTTGTTGGGTAGTAAGTCATGATTATTGATCTAGTTGCGATAGTATATCTGTAAGCATCTGCACACACGCACGTCTCTAGTTTGTAAGTTGATTTGTATGATTTAATTGATCTTTATGCGAGTAACTGCATTTACAGAGGTGTTGCTTGTTGATTGGTTTAGTTATTCTATGGGGATCGTTGCATTCGTTTAGTTGCATTCATGCATTTTTATTTCTTGTTCTTTGAGTCTGTTTATGCTTGAGGACAAGCATCGATTCAAGTTTGGGGGTATGTTGAGTGGCATTTAAGACACTTTATAATGCTCTAATAAGCTTTGAATTGATGCATTGGTACTCAAGTTGTTAAGTGTTTAACGTGTTTTCACACTACACCATATATGGCCTCTAGCAACACCCAAAAAAAGTGTAAAAATATCCAAAAAGTGTTACCTAAAGCAAAAAATTGGGCTATGGTTACACTTTTTAAAAATTTGATGGTGTTGGATTTGCTCGTGCTACAATAGGGTCTATATTAACACTTTTAGAACCTTTAGTAACATAGGTAAAAGTGTAACCAAAGACCCCCTATGGTTACACTTTGAGTATCTATGGTAACACCAAACAGGTGTAACCACAATTCTATTACAACACCCTTAAACCTTTAGTAACACCAAAAAAACATGTTACAATAAACTCTTTTGCAACATTATTTTTGCTATTGTAATACAATACTGTAAAACAATTAAATTTTTTTGGTTACAATTTATCGCTTATTGTAACACCTTTTTTTATAAACACTCTAGTCTTGTCTCTAGTGTAACACTCTTGTATACATTATAATATTTTTTATTGTTTTTTAACATAAAAATTTCATTTGATGACACTTTGCAACCTTCAAATCTTAAATACATATTTAACTTAATACCATTACTTAAAGTTCAAATTCAACAAATACAAAGTTCCAACTCAATAAAAATAAAACAGCTTTGGATGCAGGTTCTTCTTGAGAAGTAGACTTTGAGAATTTACTCCTATTTCTAACTTTCACCCGGACATTTAAAGGTTTCCAAATATCAGATTTCCTCTCCCTTGTGCTAGCTCCATCATCTGTTCCTATATAATATTTATACATAATACATAAAATGTTAAAAAAACAAGAGAAAACATTTGTGCTAACACTTTTAAAGCTCGAAAAAGTAGAATTTTGTTACAAAAATTTTATGCTGAAATAATTAATAACAATTTTATATAAAATTGTGAGGTACAATTTGATAAGATTATAAAAAGAAGAAGCTGTAGATAATTAATAATTGGTTTATAGTCTAAACATATGTCTACTATTCAATACACGACATTCTTAGGTACTAAATCTGTTCTAAAACTTCAAACCTATGTAATTTCTTTAATATTTTGTGGTCAAGTATTTAAACCATAATGCTCCGTCACTTTCAATTTCTCTAAGTTATTCTACAATTCATCCTCCGAAGCCTACAAGACCATATACCAGCAAACTAAAAAATTGATCCTGCTCAGATTGAATTAAAAAAAGAAAATATTAGTCATCTTTATTCCAAGTGATTCATGCATTGACAAAGGAGATAAGGGTGTAGAACTGATCCTTTTTCATGTGAAAATAATAGAAATGTGAGAAAAAAATATATAGGAAAAGAAGAGCATACCAGCCTCAATAAATCTCCATGTTTTTTCTCCTCTACTTCGATAGCTCTATCGAGAATACCACCTGGTGTAGCACTGATGACATTCTTACGAGATGCATATTTAGTATGATTTGAAACATATATGTGTATGTGTTTGGGCGAAAAATTTCAGTACTTTTAGTATACTTAATATCATATCTAATATATAGTAAACAAGAAATCCTGGTTTTTTTGTTTAAATAACTTTATAAAGATATTGATCACCGATCTCAACCAAGGATAACCAAAATAACATTACCAAGTTTTTGAACTAATTGAGTATCCATGTTCAACTTGTATGTACTAGATTTTTGAGCAAATCTGGGTTATAATCTTACGATATCTACCTACATGTCGCCTATGACAAATCTCATTATAATTCCCTTTTTATCTTCAAGATTCTTTAGTTTATCACCTGCACCAAATAATTAAGAAAAAAAGCTGAAGAAACAAATATTGTCATAAAAGAAATATGCACTCAAAAGGGATTTACTTAACCTTGTTGCATCCATGTTCCACGAACAGAGTCTCTTCTCTTTCTACTACTGAAAGCTGTGTTAATACCAATAACCATCAAATACTTTCTTCTCTTTGTCGATTCAACTATACCCACATCATCAGAAATAGGTGTGCCTGTGAGTATAGAATCTTGCACGACCGTTCCTGCAGCTAACTCCATTTCCAAATCAGATATTACTTTATCTAAAGACCTGCACGTAGGCATTTATGGCATGAAAATTTGAACGTACCTGCTTTTTATTATTTTACCAGGAAAAAAAACCTTACTGTATAGTGTGATGTATTTTCGGAACTTCCCCGTAAAATTCCTTAGATTCTTTTGCCTTATCCTGATCCAAATAGAAGGATTAGATCGTGAATGAAGTAGCTGAGGAAATTCTGATTGATCAACTGAACAGACAAAGCAAAAAGAAGAAGAGACTATCTCGATATTCAAAGTGCATCATGTTTTTTAGTATGTATAGAGTTCTTCTTTGTAATTTTAAGGCACTTACCATTCTTGAATCGCAATCTCCTGCAGCTAACTTTAGCTTTTCATCTTCGGACCTAGTTGACCTTAATATTTCCTTTAATTTCTGGCACTGCCCACATTCTACCAACAACTACAAGTCCCATAACATAGATTTTGTGCATATGCCTCGCATACATGAGCTTCCACCAATCCCAACTGATATTAAGTCATGTAACAGTAGCATATGAGAAACTAAAAATCCAAGAAAGTTCCAATTCTTATCATTCATCATATGAGAAAAATAGCAATCACGTATTACTTAAGCACAATTTTCTTAGCAGTTTCATTGATATCTCCATATTCAACACATATTGTGCCTAGTTTTCTATAGCCAGTGGCGTATTCCAACTTGCCTTGATGACATACCCCATTCTTTGGACAAGGGGTATACATATCTATAAAAGTGAGACTGAGTTATATAAAGAAGAAAATCTTGTAATGTGATTAGTACAAAACCCAAGTAGTTACCACGAAACTTTTAAGCACATTAAGTAAATTATCATTTGCCATAACAATAGGTTATAAGGTGAGATTATAAGTTCTTACAATATTGGCTCAAGTTTATTGTACTCAACTGAGACCATGAAGTACTTAGTGTTGAAAAGCTGAACTCATTTCTCCGCAATCTCTTCATTGTCTCTATACCCAACTGTTGCTTCTCTAAATTTCTCGATAGCAATCTGCATAGCCAACATTCCATAGTTAATTAATCTACATTTTCAACAGCTTCACTTAAATACTCAAACAGAACATCTGTAATAAAAAATACGGTTCACATTACTTCATCAGTAATATTGGCCCCCATAAACACATAACAGTTAATCCTCCATAAACCATCTTTCACCGCATAATTACCCCAAAAATAGTTTACCAAAAGTCTTATTATCTACTTAAACATATACGCTCATAATTAAAGATATATTTCAATCCTAGTACTAAATCAGTACCTACATTTTCAAGGTCTGGAACTGCAAGAACATTTTGGCTAAATCAACATAAGATTCTAAAAAGGTATTCTTATAATCATATTAAAAAATAGTTACATCACAAAAATCATGCATTAAACATAATAATAGATATAAAATCAAACAATTATAGCAAATAAATACAAACTTTGGAAAGTTAGATAAATTAAGAAAGCAACAAACCATGAAAAGACTCGAACTTTAAAGTGTGGGAAACAATAAGTTTAGCAGCCACATTCCCCCAATTGTCAGTCCCAACAACATTAACTCTTGATTTTGTGGGCATTTTAATTTGGGAAGCAACAGCTTCAGTAATAGCCATGAAAATTGAGAGAGGGAGAGGGAGAGAGAGAGAGAGAGGGGGGGGGGAACCCACATCAGAATGAGAAACATTCGGCGATTCAATCACGATTGAAAACCCCAATTACTCAAACCATAAACCCGACTGAGAAAAGCTCGATCGAAAAGAAAGCCCTAATTACTCAAACCCTATACCGGACTGAGAAAAGCCCCAATTTTCGAACCCTAATTCACCTCCAGCCCAGCTCAAACCTAACAACTATAACCCAACTGAGAAGACTCTGATTAGGTTTGAACCCTAATTCATCTTCTGTAATAGCTCTGAACCAACTATTTGAAGAGAGTGTTTGTGTATATTTCTGAAATGTATTTCTGATATTTAGGACAAAATAAATGAGCGGGGTATTAGTTAAATTTGGGCCGCCCAAAAAATTGGTCCAAAAAAGAACCGCCTAAATGTTGTCCATAGAGAAAAAAAAAAAGAACCGCCTAAAATTTCAGTTCTATGGTAACACATTTTTTGATATCAATGTTAACATTTTTTTTATGTTACAATAGCAATTTCCTCCTGCCTATGGTAACACTTTCTAATCTCTACTGCAACGTTAAAAAAATATGTTAGCTTAGATCAATTTTGGGGGATGTATAACATTTTTGCTTGTAACACCAAAAAAAGTGTTGGGAGAGGCCATATATGGTGTAGTGTCAAGTGTTTTTACATTTCAAGCATTATCTAGGTAATAAGAGGAATTAACATTATTTTGGTGCTAATTTGGTGTCAAGGTGGTGTTGGAATAAAAGCTCGTTGAAAGCCGGCTTAAATCTGCAAGATAAATGAAGAAGTCAAGTTCTGGCAGAAGCCCAGCGCCCGCGCTGATCAAGCGTGCGGCCGCGCTCAAAGTACAGAAAGCCAGTGCGCGGCCGCGCCGTGTCGGGATGGTAGAATACTGTTTCTACTTGGTTTCTGAGAAAAAGAATTATACACTGTATGGGGCTACTATATAAGCAACTTTAGGTCATTTTTAATAATATAACAAGCCAGAGACAAATCAAGGAGAGCCGTAAGAAGACCGTTTTAGCACGATTCAATGAAGACGAAAAAGATCTTGTTTTTACTTGTAAAACTTTGTTTTAAGTTTTAATTTGGATACTAGTTTTCTTATTTGTGAACCTTAATCTTATTTTGTACTTGGGTTTATTTATTCGTTATAAAGACTACGTTTGTTATACCATGCTTTCATCGGAACCCACGTTGATGATGAGTCCGATTATGGGATAATCGTTACCGTGGGGTTCTAAATTATTTATTTATGGATTTCTTTAGTTAATTTGTTTTGATGCCTTAGTGTGTGGTGATTATATGATAACCTATTATTGGTTGTGTGTATTCGTCTTATGAGCGTCGTGAACTTATACGATAGTGTGTTAATTCTTAATGAAGTGAAAGTGAATTTAAGGATTTAGAACTTGTCATGCTAGCATAGGTTCATGTATTTGTTATGCATGATTCGTAGTTAATTTTAACCATCTTACTTGCCCTATGTAATCAAGATAGATAACTTGTGCTTAAACCGTTATGTTGTCAATTTTTATAGACATATAGGGTCTCAATATAATTGGTGTATATTCAGCTTCTATCTCTTTTATGGATGTCTAGTAGTATGGTACTCGTGCAACGAAAGTTGGCGTTTATCAGTTTCGTGTTATCTGATTAGTGTCATCACCATTGCATGCTAAGGTTAAGAACAATAAGGCTATTGAATGAAGTATTTAATGAAGTTAGGATCCCACGTTTGTCATATATATTAATTCAGTCAATCTTATTCTCTCAGTTATAATTATTAGTTTAATTCTTAGTTATAAATAACCTCAATTTGTTATCGTGTTAGCATTGAATAATAACCATACATTGTTGCTTAAGTGCATGAATTAATTAGTTAACCAAAGTCAGTCTCTATGGGAACGA
Source organism: Apium graveolens (assembly GCF_009905375.1). Classification (NCBI taxonomy): domain Eukaryota; kingdom Viridiplantae; phylum Streptophyta; class Magnoliopsida; order Apiales; family Apiaceae; genus Apium; species Apium graveolens. Next base: position 57,180,630 of record NC_133652.1, read on the forward strand.
ACTAGAAAAGATTCTTTACTACTTGCGAACTCATATACTTGCGTGTATTATTAGCGCGTGTTTAGTGACTAACAAATTTCTTCAAAAATTTTTGAGTCATATTTTCCCATATATTCAGAGTTGTCTTTCAAAATGTAACACTTGCTTCCAAACACATGAAGATGCTTTACAATAGGCTTTCCCTTAGACATGATTGAGAATGGTGATTTACCATGTGCCTTGTTAATGAGATATATGTTTTGAGTGTAGTATACAGTGTTAACAACCTCTTCCCAGAAACTTGTTGGCAACTTGGCATCTTGCAGCATTGTTCTGGCAGTCTCAACTAATATTTTGTTCTTCAATTCAACTACTCTATTTTGTTGAGGTGTTCTAGCTGCTGAGAATTCTTGAACAATACCTTTGTTTTTGCAGAATTCACTCAATGTTGCATTTCTGAATTCTGTTCCATTATCACTTCTCAATTTTTCACACAATTTTGATCTTCAGCCTATATTTTTATCTTATTTATGTGCTCAAATATGAGATGTGGAGTTTCATCTTTAGAGTGCATGAACTCTACCCAAGTGTATCTTGAGAAATCATCCACCATTACAAGTGCATATTTGTTTCTTGAAATAGATAAGACATTTACTGGTCCAAACAAGTCCATGTGAATAAATTGGAATGCTGCACTTATAGAATTCACAGTTTTTTACTTGTGACTTGATCTTTTCATTTTTCCTTTCTGACAAGCTTCACAAACTTCAACTTGAGCAAACTCCAGTTTAGGCATGTCTCTTACTAACTCCTTTTTGACCAAGGTGTTAATTGCCTTAAAATTCAAGTGAGACAACTTCTTATGCCACAGCTTGCTTTGTTCTTCTGATTCCTTGGTGTAGAAGCAACAGATTTCATCCTTATTTGTTGAGTCCAAGTCTGCAACAAACAAGATTCCTTTCCTTGCTCCTTTCAGAGCAAATTCACCAGTTTCTTTGCTAATAGAAGTGCATTCTTCTTTGTTGAATAAGACTTCAAAACCTTTGTCTGTAAATAGGCTGACACTAAGAAGATTCACTTCAAGACCAGCTAGCAGTGCTACATCATCAATGACAACATTTTCAGAAACAATCTTGCCATATCTCATTGTGAATCCTATGTTGTTGTCTCCAAAGGTCACCAAAGGTCACCAAAGGGCCATCCTTCTCCTCAAACTGTGATAGCATGGCCTTATCACCCGCCATATGTCTGGAACACCCACTGTCAATGATCCATATGACCTTCTTCATTTTGTCCCGCACACAATGAGTTTTAAGTGTATCTAGCAACCCAAGCAGTGTGGGTTACTTTCATCTTGTTAACTGATTTAGCAGAAGTAGAATGAATTATTTCAGATAAAATAGAATTCAATGACTATTGTGCATTTTCCCTATCTGATGTAGACCCAATTTTTGTTTCTTTAAGGTCTACTCTCAGTTTGTGGCAACTCTTCATCACTTTCAAGTTGCAAGGGATACAATCAAACTTATCACAGAATGAGTAGAGATCATTTGCATCTTCTTCATTGTATTTGCAGGCTCCTTCAGCTGGCTTGCTAACAACCTTTTTACAAAGGTGAGTTAGATGATTTATAGAGCCACATTTTTCACACTCTTTCTTGGAGCATCTGCAACATAAGCAAAATTATTGCTTTTGTTTATCTCAATTTTCCCATTTCTATTTTTCTTCTTCTTTCTTGCATCTTCAGTCTTGGTTTCTTTGACAGGTGTCTTGGAGCTTTGATTATCCATGAGTTTTTCTTCAGTTTTTAAGGATTGAGTTGATTCTGCATCTTTCTTCTCATTGTCTTCATCAGCAATGTCTTGCTTGATAATTAACTCTTCTTCACTGAAGTTGACCTCACATGCCTTGAACATAAGTGAGTCAACCTTTTTCAGGATGGTTGGAACATTTTTAGTTTCTGTTGCTTTCCCTTTATCACCTATATTCTTCTTCTTGATGTTCAAGGCATCATAGTCAAGACCAATGGCAATGTTTGCACATGGCTTGTTTTTCTCATGGTACTGTCCAATTAACTCATATGCATTCTTGAAGGATTTCAATTTAACTTCATTCTTTTCCAGCTTCTCCCTTAGCACTGCTTCAATTTCACTTGCACACTTGAGCTTGTTCTTCAAATATGCATTTTCTTGTCTTACAGTTTCAAACTCCACCAACAACAATTCAGCTTCTTGTTTCTCACTTTCAAGCTTCTCATTTATCTTTGTCAGTCTGCTAACTTCTTTATTAGTAGCAACAATACTTGTATGTATGTGAAACAATTCTGTGCTCATCTTTTCTACAGTTTCCTTATATTGACTCACATTTAAATCAATATTAGTGAGAGTTGGTACCTGTGATTTTGATGAGGATGTTTTTTCTTGCTCCAAGGCCATTAAAGCATAATTTCTAACTTCCTCATTTTCATCATTGTCAGAATCATCCTAACTTTTCCCTCTTCAATATAAGCACTTTGTTGTTTCTTCAGAAGAGTTTCATACTTTGCTTCTAGTTCAAGATAAGCTTTGTCTTTCTTTGCTTTCTCGAGTTTCCTGTATTCTGTAGAAAAATGGCCTAGTTCATCACAGTTGAAGCACCTTATCTTTGATCTGTCAACAGATCCAGTTTTGTAACCATTTTTGCTATCAGATGTGTACTTCCCTTTTCCTTTCCAGCTGTTGTATTTGTTGAAAGACTGTTAGGTCACACACACTGTAGAAGGGGGTTGAATACAGTGTTTACTACAATCAAATCGAATTAAAGAACACAAGTAACAGAACATAGATTTTATTCAACACAATAAACTCTGTTACAATATGGAACTGTCCTCTCTCAGTGATGAACAAATTATCACAAGAGCTGCTAGGGTTACAAAGAATAATAACTTCGATTAAGATAACACTTTTAGTGCAAACCCTATGCCTGTGTTTATATACTACACAGTTACAAGATAATGTTCTAATTGATATGGAATATAATTCTGCTTCCTAAAATATATCAACTAGTTATCTTTTCTTCCAAGTATTCTATTCTTCATAGAATTCTTTCTACTTGCATATTTCTTTCTGTCTTAGTCTCGATCTTTTTTCCATTCAATCGGCCGCCTGCCTTATCTGAAAGTCATCTTAAGTCCTGATATTATCTCCTGATAGATATCTTCTGATAACTTAAGTTCTGATAACTTAAGTTCTGATATCTTAAATCCTGACTTCAGTATAAGTACTGATTTCCAGTTAAGTACTGATTTATCCTGTTCAGTAAGATCTGAAAACTAAACACAAATCATATTACACATGACATCACAAATATATCTAACAATCTCCCCCAACTTGTAAATTAGCATAATATACAAGTTCAACAGATATTTGATGATGTCAAAAACATTAAGTACAAATGCATGACAATTTGACTAGATAACTACAACTTACAGTCCTTTTAGCTTTACCATCTTAAGGTCCGATAACAGCTTCAGTCTGTATACACTTTCAGAATTTAAGCAGTTGTAGATCTTTGACTTGGCTTCAATTTCTGATCTCTTTGATGTCAGGAGTTGTTCTGAGATAGTTCTTCAAAAGAAATCTCTCAGCATATTTAAGTTCATTGACCATCCTCCTTTTAGCATTTATCAATTCAGCTGTATCTTAACCAGTTTGAAAAGTAGCTGCTCTGAGATCATTTATCTTAGCTTTTCTTATCTTCTGATCTAGTCTGATCAAATATGCCTTGTCAGACTCTAAATTGAATTCCACAGCCTTATAACCCATAAAAGTAGTTATGATCTTAGCAGAGTTAGGCTTCATTTCGACAATATCACCTTTATGATCTCTGTACTCGGGACAGTATGTGCTGTCAGACTTTACAGAATAAAGCTTCTTCTGTCTTTGAATTTGTCACTTTAAATAACCTGCAGCACTATCTGTTAATCTGTCTTTCACTTGAAGTAGGAATAGAACATGTTCCAGTTCCTCAAAATACTTCAGTGGTATAACATTCTGCCTGATATGATATACCCTTCCATCTGTCATAAAATATAACAAGATATGTTCTTTTAAAAAGGTATGGTAAACCATTTGTACAGATTCAAGTCGATTCAATCTTTCAGGAGTTGCTCCAACACCTGGTTCACTTAAGAAAGTTGGATCATTGGTAGTGTTATGTACTCTTCTTTCATCAGAACTACCCAATCCAGATTTATCTCTAGCTTCGTTTCCTGTAACAACTCTTGCTTCAAAACCACTTGTTGCAGTCTTCAAAGGTTGAGCCTGTTTAGCTTTGGTGAATCCTGGTAGGAGTATCTTTAAAGGTTTAACATGAGCAATGTCAGAGGTTTCCTTTTCCTTATCTTATGATATCAAGCTAACTTGAGCTATGTCATAGGTTGCTTGCTTCACTGTCATATCAGAACTTACTACATCTTGACTCTGAACAACATGAGCCATGTCAGAGGTTGTTTGAAAAATCTTCTTTGAAATCAGAGTAAGACTAGCATCTTCTTCATCATCAATTATTTCTTCTTCCATGAATGGCATACAAACCTTTACAGGTTCATCAACTTTTTCTTTGCCCTTGGACCTTGGATCAATTTCCACTTGTGATTTGGCTTTGGTTGCCTCAGAATTTGTTCTTTCCTTTATCACAATACCCTTAGGCTTTGGAAATTTCTTTTCAACAACAGAAGCTTTAGATTTTGTCTTGACACCTTCTGCTTTGAGTCTAGCTTTTTCTTCCTTTAGACTCTCAAATTCCATTCCTAGATTTTCTTTAAGGAATAACTCCTTTGAAATTTTTTTCATCAAGTTCCAGATGTTCACCAGAACTTATCCTTTTACCAGTATCAGAACTTATTCTTCTCCCAGTATCAGAACTTGTTCCTAGACTTATAATTCTAGCTTTATTTGATGAAAATCCTTTACATTGACCTTGACCTTTACCCTTATCAGAGTTTCCCTGGTCATCATTTCCATCATCCTTTCCCTTCAGTGTCTGAATAGATTTGCATTTGGACTTAATCACTTTCTCCCCCTTTTTGGCATCAGCAGGTAAAAGAAGAGAGACAAGCAATTCCACTGAGGATTGGATCTCATTGAGTTGAGTTTGCTGAGAAGCTTGATTCTTTAGAATTTCAGAAATTTGAGCTTGTTGCTTCTCCTGAGTTTTCTCAATGTAGGCAATTCTGTCAAAGGCTGGCTTGAAAAATCTGTTCTTTTCAAGTTTCACATTCATATCTTGCTGGATCAAGGTTTCTTGAATTTTATTCACCTTGGCATGAGTTGTTGAGTGTTGACCTTGAAGGTGCCTAGTACTCAATACAGTAACTCTCAGCTGTGCCTTGAAATCATCATTTATCAGCATTTCATCAGCTTTTGCCAGATGCTCAGCAAGAATCTTTTCAAAAGGAACAAAACTAACTGCGTTCCATTCTTTAGTCCACTCATTTCCTCTAGGAGTTTCACTCCAAGGTACTGGTGCTTCCTTAACAAACTTCTTGATTAGATCAGCTTTATTAACTGTTTGTTGAGGTGCATGTCCTGATGGACCAGATACATCAGCATTTAGATTGGTAGCAGCTTCACCAGTAGTTTCCTCATTGGCAGCATCAGAACTTGTAGATCCTGCAGTATCAGCATCCTCTGATAAAATAGCAATATGTGAGGCTATAGAGGCTTCAACATCATCCTCTAAATTCTGATCTGCAGCCAGGTTTTGATCAACATCCAAAATTGATGTTGTTGGTGGAGTGAGTTGAATTGGTGGAGCTTCCAAGTAAAAAACCTCAGGCACAATCAAGTTATGAATATCAATTTCAGCACTTGTACCTAGTTCTGCAGTATGTACTGGATCAACTATAGGTGACATAGGAGGTGTAGGTACTCTGTCTTGAGCAGTTTCTGGTTGTGCAGAAGGAAGTGATTCAATAACAACTGGATCTGTTGAGATTAGAGATTCCTGATCCCCTTTCTTAGCTGCTTCCACTACATCCTCTGAATCTGACTCAAGTATGTCCCTGTGAGCTCTCTGTTTCTTTAATTTCTTCAAAGGTGGAGACACTGTAGGAGCTTTATCATCAGAATTTAACTTTCTAAGCCTTTTGAGGGGCCTAGAACTCCCAGTTACATTATCTTTCTGAGAAGAAACCTTCTCAGCTTCTACAACAACAGGTTCTGATGTTTAAACCTATTCCTCAGTTGTTTCCTTAAATCAACAGAATTTAATCAAAACATTCATCACAAAATAAAATTAAAAATCGATGAAGTAAAGTTTAATAAATTGCAATTAAACATGCACAGTCACATAATTTGAGAAACAAAGAACAAATCTTGCAATTAAAGATAATTTCATTGATATATTAGATGAGTACATTTCATGAAATTTATCAATTACATGCAAAAATTACAAGATAGTCCTATTCTACGATTCTTAACATCAATAGCCTTAGTCCTAGTCTAAGAAGCCTGACAAAGCTGATGGTGAAGAAAAACAGATGGATGACAATTAATTCTTCTTCCTACTTTCAACAAAGAGAACAGCAAGATGAATGATTTGCTCCTGCTGTTTAAGAATACGAAGATGAGCTTCTCTTTAGAAAGACAACAGATCATTTTTAATGTTCTCTGGAAGTTGAATCCAGATGACAAATGGAATGTTGTTGATAGGATATGAAGTCGGAATTCCATTTCGAAAGATAGTCACAATTTTTGTGCCATAACAGTAATACCAACTAAAATGTGTCATTGTTTGAGAGAAATGAACAAATGTGGTTTTACTGATGAATGATCAGTCATTTAAATAGGCAATGGAATACCAAGGGACGCGAGGTCTGGTTAAAAATTACAAGTAAAAATAATGACTCCTCGACTCCCTAGACTGATGTGTAATAATAACAGTCAGTAAAAGATCTAAAGCCATAGTTAATGGGCACGGGATATAATAACAATTACTGTGCGCATGCAGTTTTTCAAGACATAAACGCTAACCACTAACCCATAATGAATATGACTGTTTTATCTCACATTAACCAATATTCTGTAAAAATATTATTGTTCAAGTAATGACCAAAAATAAACCAAGTAAATAAATATTGCCACGTCAGCATCAGAACTTGATTATTATCAGGATTTAAAAGTCATCAGAATATGGCTCCTTAACTCGAAAAGTGAATGTTTATTCCAGTAATTATTCACACAAATACTGATATGGTTTCATCAGAACTTAATCATCAGAACTTCCAGAACTTGTCCTCAGAATTTATGCAATCTGACACATAAACTGTTCATCTAAAACAACATTTATCACCACAGTAATTTTCATCATTCATATGGAGTGTCAGTGTATGCATTAAGCTAAATATCAGACAAAGAGTAAAGTCTGATTCACTTCAGTACATCTTAGAAATAAGGCATAACTAAGAACTTTGCTCAAAATCTGTCATTATTCTGAAGTCTCCTTTAGAATGAGTTCATGCATGAGTCCACCTCAACTGTTTTGTGCTCATTTTATGCATCTTTTGAAATTCCATTTTACAATGGCTTCTCAGTGTAAGTGAGTCACGACTGCTTATCAGAATTTATGATGCTATTAGAGTATTTCTCCAGTAATCATAGAGTGTGAAAAGTCACCAAGAACTTTTTTTTTTGCTTTTCTAATGCATATTACTTAATACCAACAATGCACTTGGGTCTTTCCTTCCACATTTTTACTCTAGATCTCAAAGGAGTGCCTGATTTTTATTTCTTTTCTTCTCTTTTTCTTTTGATAAGTGAGGTTTATCAGCATTTAGTACATCCATCAGATTTACTAACATCAGAGCTTAACAGATAAGAAGCACTATTCTAGTTTTTGACTTAGTAATAAGATACACAAAGTAAACTTTAAATAAGCTCAATATCAGAATTTACTTGTGTTAAAAGATTTCCACATAAACAATTACTTCATAATGGGATCTTTAGTATATTAAAGACTACAAGGTCAGCATCTAGCACAGTTATCCTCATTGGATTCAATAGTCACAATAACATTCATATCACTATCAGAGTTTAGAAATTCACATCAGACAACAATCAGCACTTAAGCAAATTTCAATTTAAATACAGAATACACAGAGATAGTAATATCTGTAAATACTGATCATAAATTCTGATGTATCAAAATATAAACTAGGCAGATTTAGAGAAAGAGCCTGAAACCATTTCAAGTTCATTTACCAATCTTGTAAAAGTAGCTTCATATAGTGGTTTTGTGAAGATATCTTCTAGTTGTTGATCTGTTGGAACAAAATGCAATTCTAATGTACCTTCATCCACATGTTCCCTTATCAAGTGGTACCTAACGCTGATGTGCTTTGTCATTGAGTGTTGAACTGGATTACTTGTCATAGCAATAGCACTTTGATTATCAAAGTAAATAGGGATTTTAGAAAATTCTAAACCATAATCCAGTAACTGATTCTTCATTCAAAGAATCTGTGCACAACAGCTTCCTGCAGCAATGTATTCTGCTTCTGCAGTTGATGTGAAAATAGACTTCTGTTTCTTGCTAAACCAAGAAACCAATCTGCCTCCAAGAAATTGGCAGCTTCCACTTGTGCTTTTCCTGTCAATTTTGCACCTTGCAAAATCTGCATCTGAGTAACCTATTAGCTTAAAGTCTGATTTTTTAGGATACCACAATCCCAGATCAGCTATACCCATAAGGTACTTGAAAATTCTTTTCACAGCTGTCAAGTGAGGTTCTCTTGGATCTGCTTGAAATCTTGCACAAAGACAGGTAGCATACATGATATCAGGTCTACTTACAGTTAGATAGAGTAGTGAACCAATCATACCTCTGTAATCAGTAATATCTACTAATTTACCAGTATACTTATCCAAATTTGTTGCAGTGGCCATAAGAGTGGATGCACTTGAACAATCTTGCATTCCAAACTT